>NW_028142201.1:0-133492 GCF_055691185.1 Crinia signifera | reverse complement strand
TAGATTGGGTTGGTGCAGGGGGGCAAGTGATGCAGGATTTGAGATGGGTGGTGTAGGGTGAGAGGAAACAGGGTGAGGGAAGACACGGGGTGGGATTGGGTTGGTGTAGGGTGAGGGAAGATGCAGGGTGAGAGCGGAAGGAGGACACAGGATGAAAGGGGATTGGTGCATGGGGGGGCGGATGATAAGGGTTAGAGGGGGTTGGTGCAGGGTGAGGGAAAATGCTGGGTGAGATGGGGTTGGTGAAGGGTGAGGGGGGGTTAGTTAAGGTAGGTGGAGGATGCAGGTGCAGGGGGACGTGGGATGCAGGGGTAGAGAGGGTTGGTGCAGGGTGAGAGGACACAGGGTGAGGGAAGACACAGGGTGAGAGTGGGGTTGGTGTAGGGTGAGGGAAGACTCAGGGTGAGAGGGGATTGATGTAGGGTGAGAGGGGTTGGTGAAAGGGGATGGAGGAAGCAGGGTGAGAGAGGGTTGGTGCAGGGTGAGAGGGTTTGATGAAGGGGGTGGAGGATGCAGGTGCAGGGGGCGTGGGATGCAGGGGTAGAGAGGGTTGGTGCAGGGTGAGAGGACACAGGGTGAGGAAAGACACAGGTTGAGAGTGGGGTTGGTGTAGGGTGAGGGAAGACTAAGGGTGAGAGGGGGTTGATGTAGGGTGAGAGGGGGTTGGTGAAAGGGGACGGAGGAAGCAGGGTGAGAGAGGGTTGGTGCAGGGTGAGAGGGTTTGGTGAAGGGGGGTGGAGGATGCAGGGTGAGATTGGGTTGGTGCAGGGAGGCAAGGGATGCAGGATTTGAGATGGTTGGTGTAGGGTGAGAGGAAACAGGGTGAGGGAAGACACGGGGTGGGATTGGGTTGGTGTAGGGTGAGGGAAGATGCGGGGTGAGAGGGGGAGGAGGACACAGGATGAAAGAGGGTTGGTGCATGGGGGGCGGATGATGCAAGTTAGAGAGCGTTGGTACAGGGTGAGGGAAAATGCTGGGTGAGATGGGGTTGGTGAAGGGTGAGGGGGGGGGGAGGGATAGTGAAGGTGGGTGGAGGATGCAGGTGCAGGGGGGCGTGGGATGCAGGGTAAAGACGGTTGGTGCAGGGTGAGATAACACAGGGTGAGGGAAGACACAGGTTGAGAGTGGGGTTGGTGTAGGGTGAGGGAAGACTCAGGGTGAGAGGGGGTTGATGTAGGGTGAGAGGGGGTTGGTGAAAGGGGACGGAGAAAGCAGGGTGAGAGAGGGTTGGAGCAGGGTGAGAGGGTTTGATAAAGGGGGGTGGAGGATGCAGGTGCAGGGGGGTGTGGAATGCAGGGGTAGAGCGGGTTGGTGCAGGGTGAGAGGACACAGGGTGAGGGAAGACACAGGTTGAGAGTGGGGTTGGTGTAGGGTGAGGGAAGTCTCAGGGTAAAAGGGGTTTGGTGAAGGGGGGAGGAAGATGCAGGTTGAGAGTGGGTTGGTGCAGGGGGGCAAGGGATGCAGGATTTGAGATGGTTGGTGTAGGGTGAGAGGACACAGGGTGAGGGAAGACACAGGGTGGGATTGGGTTGGTGTAGGGTGAGAGGAAACAGGGTGAGGAAAGACACAGGGTGGGATTGGGTTGGTGCATGGGGGGGCAGATGATGCAGGATTAGAGGGGGTTGGTGTAGGGTGAGGGAAGACTCAGGGTGAGAGGGGGTTGATGTAGGGTGAGAGGGGTTCGTGAAAGGGGACGGAGGAAGCAGGGTGAGAGAGGGTTGGTATAGGGTGAGAGGGTTTGGTGAAGGGCGGTGGAGGATGCAGGGTGAGAGTGGGTTGGTGCACGGGGGCAAGGGATGCAGGATTTGAGATGGTTGGTGTAGGGTGAGAGGACACAGGGTGGGATTGGGTTTGTGTAGGGTGAGAGGAAACAAGGTGAGGGAAGACACAGGGCGGGATTGGGATGGTGCATGGGGGGGGCGGATGATGCAGGGTTAGAGGGGGTTGGTGCAGGGTGAGGGTAAATGCTGGGTGAGATGGGGTTGGTGAAGGGTGAGGGGGGTTAGTGAAGGTAGGTGGAGGATGCAGGTGCAGGGGGACGTGGGATGCAGAGGTAGAGAGGGTTGGTGCAGGGTGAGAGGACACAGGGTGAGGGAAGACACAGGGTGAGAGTGGGGTTGGTGTAGGGTGAGGGAAGACTCAGGGTGAGAGGGGATTGATGTAGGGTGAGAGGGGGTTGGTGAAAGGGGACGGAGGAAGCAGGGTGAGAGAGGGTTGGTGCAGGGTGAGAGGGTTTGATGAAGGTGGGTGGAGGATGCAGTTGCAGGGGGGCGTGGGATGCAGGGGTAGGGAGGGTTGGTGCAGGGTGAGAGGGCACAGGGTGAGGAAAGACACAGGGTGAGAGTGGGGTTGGTGTCGGGTGAGGGAAGACTCAGGGTGAGGGGGTTGATGTAGGGTGAGAGGGGGTTGTTGAAAGGGTTCGGAGGAAGCAGGGTGAGAGGGTTTGGTGAAAACGGGTGGAGGATGCAGGGTGAGAGTGGGTTGGTGCAGGGGGGTAAGGGATGCAGGATTTGAGATGGTTGGTGTAGGGTGAGAGGACACAGGGTGAGGGAAGACACAGGTTGAGAGTGGGGTTGGTGTAGGGTGAGGGAAGACTCAGGGTGAGAGGGGGTTGATGTAGGGTGAGAGGGGGTTGGTAAAAGGGGAAGGAGGAAGCAGGGTGAGAGAGGGTTGGTGCAGGGTGAGAGGGTTTGATGAAGGGGGAGGAGGATGCAGGTGCAGGGGGGCGTGGGATGCAGGGGTAGAGAGGTTTAGTGCAGGGTGAGAGGACACAGGGTGAGGGAAGACACAGATTGAGATAGGGGTTGGTGTAGGGTGAGGGAAGACTCAGGGTGAGAGGGGGTTGGTGAAAGGGGACGGAGGAAGCAGGGTGAGAGAGGGTTGGTGCAGGGGGGCAAGGGATGCAGGATTTGAGATGGTTGGTGTAGGGTGAGAGGAAACAGGGTGAGGGAAGACACGGGGTGGGATTGGGTTGGTGTAGGGTGAGGAAAGATGCAGGGTGAGAGGGGGAGGAGGACACAGGATGAAAGGAGATTGGTGCATGGGGGGGGGGGTGGAAGATGCAGGGTTAGAGGGGGTTGGTGCAGGGTGAGGGAAAATGCTGGGTGAGATGGGGTTGGTGAAGGGTGAGGGGGGGTTAGTGAAGGTGGGTGGAGGATGCAGGTGCAGGGTGGCGTGGGATGCAGGGGTAGGGAGGGTTGGTGCAGGGTGAGAGGACACAGGGTGAGGGAAGACACAGGGTGAGAGTGGGGTTGGTGTAGGGTGAGGGAAGACTCAGGCTGAGAGGGGGTTGATGTAGGGTGAGAGGGGGTTGGTGAAAGGGGACGGAGGAAGCAGGGTGAGAGAGGGTTGGTGCAGGGTGAGAGGGTTTGGTGAAGGGGGATGGAGGATGCAGGGTGAGATTGGGTTGGTGCAGGGGGGCAAGGGATGCAGGATTTGAGATGGTTGGTGTAGGGTGAGAGGAAATAGGGGAAGGGAAGACACAGGGTGGGATTGGGTTGGTGTAGGGTGAGGGAAGATGCAGGGTGAGAGGGGGAGGAGGACACAGGATGAAAGGGGATTGGTGCATGGGGGGGGGGAAGATGCGGGGTTAGAGGGGGTTGGTGCAGGGTGAGGGAAAATGCTGGGTGAGATGGGGTTGGTGAAGAGTGAGGGGGGGTTAGTGAAGGTGGGTCGAGGATGCAGGTGCAGGGGGGCGTGGGATGCAGGGATAGGAGGGTTGGTGCAGGGTGAGAGGGCAAAGGGTGAGGAAAGACACAGGGTGAGAGTGGGGTTGGTGTCGGGTGAGGGAAGACTCAGGGTGAGGGGGTTGATGTAGGGTGAGAGGGGGTTGTTGAAAGGGTACGGGGGGCAAGGGATGCAGGATTTGAGATGGTTGGTGTAGGGTGAGAGGACACAGGGTGAGGGAAGACACAGGGTGGGATTGGGTTGGTGTAGGGTGAGAGGAAACAGGGTGAGGGAAGACACAGGGTGGGATTGGGTTGGTGCATGGGGGGGCAGATGATGCAGGATTAGAGTGGGTTGGTGTAGGGTGAGGGAAGACTCAGGGTGAGAGGGGGTTGATGTAGGGTGAGAGGGGGTTCGTGAAAGGGGACGGAGGAAGCAGGGTGAGAGAGGGTTGGTATAGGGTGAGAGGGTTTGGTGAAGGGCGGTGGAGGATGCAGGGTGAGAGTGGGTTGGTGCACGGGGGCAAGGATGCAGGATTTGAGATGGTTGGTGTAGGGTGAGAGGACACAGGGTGAGGGAAGACACAGGGTGGGATTGGGTTGGTGTAGGGTGAGAGGAAACAGGGTGAGGGAAGACACAGGGTGGGATTGGGTTGGTGCATGGGGGGGGCGGATGATGCAGGGTTTAGAGGGGGTTGGTGCAGGGTGAGGGAAACAGCTGGGTGAGATGGGGTTGGTGAAGGGTGAGGGGGGGGTTAGTGAAGGTAGGTGGAGGATGCAGGTGCAGGGGGACGTGGGATGCAGGGGTAGAGAGGGTTGGTGCAGGGTGAGAGGACACAGGGTGAGGGAAGACACAGGGTGAGAGTGGGGTTGGTGTAGGGTGAGGGAAGACTCAGGGTGAGAGGGGAGTGATGTAGGGTGAGAGGGGGTTGGTGAAAGGGGACGGAGGAAGCAGGGTGAGAGAGGGTTGGTGCAGGGTGAGAGGGTTTGATGAAGGTGGGTGGAGGATGCAGTTGCAGGGGGCGTGGGATGCAGGGGTAGGGAGGGTTGGTGCAGGGTGAGAGGGCACAGGGTGAGGAAAGACACAGGGTGAGAGTGGGGTTGGTGTCGGGTGAGGGAAGACTCAGGGTGAGGGGGTTGATGTAGGGTGAGAGGGGGTTGTTGAAAGGGTTCGGAGGAAGCAGGGTGAGAGGGTTTGGTGAAAACGGGTGGAGGATGCAGGGTGAGAGTGGGTTGGTGCAGGGGGTAAGGGATGCAGGATTTGAGATGGTTGGTGTAGGGTGAGAGGACACAGGGTGAGGGAAGACACAGGTTGAGAGTGGGGTTGGTGTAGGGTGAGGGAAGACTCAGGGTGAGAGGGGGTTGAAGTAGGGTGAGAGGGGGTTGGTAAAAGGGGAAGGAGGAAGCAGGGTGAGAGAGGGTTGGTGCAGGGTGAGAGGGTTTGATGAAGGGGGAGGAGGATGCAGGTGCAGGGGGGCGTGGGATGCAGGGGTAGAGAGGTTTAGTGCAGGGTGAGAGGACACAGGGTGAGGAAGACACAGATTGAGAGTGGGGTTGGTGTAGGGTGAGGGAAGACTCAGGGTGAGAGGGGGTTGGTGAAAGGGGACGGAGGAAGCAGGGTGAGAGAGGGTTGGTGCAGGGGGGCAAGGGATGCAGGATTTGAGATGGTTGGTGTAGGGTGAGAGGAAACAGGGTGAGGGAAGACACGGGGTGGGATTGGGTTGGTTTAGGGTGAGGAAAGATGCAGGGTGAGAGGGGGAGGAGGACACAGGATGAAAGGAGATTGGTGCATGGGGGGGTGGAAGATGCAGGGTTAGAGGGGGTTGGTGCAGGGTGAGGGAAAATGCTGGGTGAGATGGGGTTGGTGAAGGGTGAGGGGGGGTTAGTGAAGGTGGGTGGAGAATGCAGGTGCAGGGTGGCGTGGGATGCAGGGGTAGGGAGGGTTGGTGCAGGGTGAGAGGACACAGGGTGAGGGAAGACACAGGGTGAGAGTGGGGTTGGTGTAGGGTGAGGGAAGACTCAGGCTGAGAGGGGGTTGATGTAGGGTGAGAGGGGGTTGGTGAAAGGGGACGGAGGAAGCAGGGTGAGAGAGGGTTGGTGCAGGGTGAGAGGGTTTGGTGAAGGGGGATGGAGGATGCAGGGTGAGATTGGGTTGGTGCAGGGGGGCAAGGGATGCAGGATTTGAGATGGTTGGTGTAGGGTGAGAGGAAATAGGGGAGGGAAGACACAGGGTGGGATTGGGTTGGTGTAGGGTGAGGGAAGATGCAGGGTGAGAGGGGGAGGAGGACACAGGATGAAAGGGGATTGGTGCATGGGGGGGGCGGAAGATGCGGGGTTAGAGGGGGTTGGTGCAGGGTGAGGGAAAATGCTGGGTGAGATGGGGTTGGTGAAGAGTGAGGGGGGGTTAGTGAAGGTGGGTCGAGGATGCAGGTGCAGGGGGCGTGGGATGCAGGGGTAGGGAGGGTTGGTGCAGGGTGAGAGGACACAGGGTGAGGGAAGACACAGGGTGAGAGTGGGGTTGGTGTAGGGTGAGGGAAGACTCAGGGTGAGAGGGGGTTGATGTAGGGTGAGAGGGGGTTCGTGAAAGGGGACGGAGGAAGCAGGGTGAGAGAGGGTTGGTATAGGGTGAGAGGGTTTGGTGAAGGGCGGTGGAGGATGCAGGGTGAGAGTGGGTTGGTGCACGGGGGCAAGGGATGCAGGATTTGAGATGGTTGGTGTAGGGTGAGAGGACACAGGGTGAGGGAAGACACAGGGTGGGATTGGGTTGGTGTAGGGTGAGAGGAAACAGGGTGAGGGAAGACACAGGGTGGGATTGGGTTGGTGCATGGGGGGGGCGGATGATGCAGGGTTAGAGGGGGTTGGTGCAGGGTGAGGGAAACAGCTGGGTGAGATGGGGTTGGTGAAGGGTGAGGGGGGTTTAGTGAAGGTAGGTGGAGGATGCAGGTGCAGGGGGACGTGGGATGCAGGGGTAGAGAGGGTTGGTGCAGGGTGAGAGGACACAGGGTGAGGGAAGACACAGGGTGAGAGTGGGGTTGGTGTAGGGTGAGGGAAGACTCAGGGTGAGAGGGGATTGATGTACAGTAGGGTGAGAGGGGGTTGGTGAAAGGGACGGAGGAAGCAGGGTGAGAGAGGGTTGGTGCAGGGTGAGAGGGTTTGATGAAGGTGGGTGGAGGATGCAGTTGCAGGGGGGCGTGGGATGCAGGGGTAGGGAGGGTTGGTGCAGGGTGAGAGGGCACAGGGTGAGGAAAGACACAGGGTGAGAGTGGGGTTGGTGTCGGGTGAGGGAAGACTCAGGGTGAGGGGGTTGATGTAGGGTGAGAGGGGTTGTTGAAAGGGTTCGGAGGAAGCAGGGTGAGAGGGTTTGGTGAAAACGGGTGGAGGATGCAGGGTGAGAGTGGGTTGGTGCAGGGGGGTAAGGGATGCAGGATTTGAGATGGTTGGTGTAGGGTGAGAGGACACAGGGTGAGGGAAGACACAGGTTGAGAGTGGGGTTGGTGTAGGGTGAGGGAAGACTCAGGGTGAGAGGGGGTTGATGTAGGGTGAGAGGGGGTTGGTGAAAGGGGATGGAGGAAGCAGGGTGAGAGAGGGTTGGTGCAGGGTGAGAGGGTTTGATGAAGGGGGAGGAGGATGCAGGTGCAGGGGGGCGTGGGTGCAGGGGTAGAGAGGTTTAGTGCAGGGTGAGAGGACACAGGGTGAGGAAGACACAGATTGAGAGTGGGGTTGGTGTAGGGTGAGGGAAGACTCAGGGTGAGAGGGGGTTGGTGAAAGGGGACGGAGGAAGCAGGGTGAGAGAGGGTTGGTGCAGGGGGGCAAGGGATGCAGGATTTGAGATGGTTGGTGTAGGGTGAGAGGAAACAGGGTGAGGGAAGACACGGGGTGGGATTGGGTTGGTGTAGGGTGAGGAAAGATGCAGGGTGAGAGGGGGAGGAGGACACAGGATGAAAGGAGATTGGTGCATGGGGGGGGTGGAAGATGCAGGGTTAGAGGGGGTTGGTGCAGGGTGAGGGAAAATGCTGGGTGAGATGGGGTTGGTGAAGGGTGAGGGGGGGTTAGTGAAGGTGGGTGGAGGATGCAGGTGCAGGGTGGCGTGGGATGCAGGGGTAGGGAGGGTTGGTGCAGGGTGAGAGGACACAGGGTGAGGGAAGACACAGGGTGAGAGTGGGGTTGGTGTAGGGTGAGGGAAGACTCAGGCTGAGAGGGGGTTGATGTAGGGTGAGAGGGGGTTGGTGAAAGGGGACGGAGGAAGCAGGGTGAGAGAGGGTTGGTGCAGGGTGAGAGGGTTTGGTGAAGGGGGATGGAGGATGCAGGGTGAGATTGGGTTGGTGCAGGGGGGCAAGGGATGCAGGATTTGAGATGGTTGGTGTAGGGTGAGAGGAAATAGGGGAAGGGAAGACACGGGGTGGGATTGGGTTGGTGTAGGGTGAGGGAAGATGCAGGGTGAGAGGGGGAGGAGGACACAGGATGAAAGGGGATTGGTGCATGGGGGGGCGGAAGATGCGGGGTTAGAGGGGGTTGGTGCAGGGTGAGGGAAAATGCTGGGTGAGATGGGGTTGGTGAAGAGTGAGGGGGGTTAGTGAAGGTGGGTCGAGGATGCAGGTGCAGGGGGGCGTGGGATGCAGGGGTAGGGAGGGTTGGTGCAGGTCGAGAGGACACAGGGTGAGGGAAGACACAGGGTGAGAGTGGGGTTGGTGTAGGGTAAGGGAAGACTCAGGGTGAGAGGGGGTTAATGTAGGGTGAGAGGGGGTTGGTGAAAGGGGACGGAGGAAGCAGGGTGAGAGAGGGTTGGTGCAGTGTGAGAGGGTTTGGTGAAGGGGGATGGAGGATGCAGGGTGAGATTGGGTTGGTGCAGGGGGGCAAGGGATGCAGGATTTGAGATGGGTGGTGTAGGGTGAGAGGAAACAGGGTGAGGGAAGACACGGGGTGGGATTGGGTTGGTGTAGGGTGAGGGAAGATGCAGGGTGAGAGCGGAAGGAGGACACAGGATGAAAGGGGATTGGTGCATGGGGGGGCGGATGATGAGGGTTAGATGGGGTTGGTGCAGGGTGAGGGAAAATGCTGGGTGAGATGGGGTTGGTGAAGGGTGAGGGGGGGTTAGTTAAGGTAGGTGGAGGATGCAGGTGCAGGGGGACGTGGAACGCAGGGGTAGAGAGGGTTGGTGCAGGGTGAGAGGACACAGGGTGAGGGAAGACACAGGGTGAGAGTGGGGTTGGTGTAGGGTGAGGGAAGACTCAGGGTGAGAGGGGATTGATGTAGGGTGAGAGGGGGTTGGTGAAAGGGGACGGAGGAAGCAGGGTGAGAGGGTTGGTGCAGGGTGAGAGGGTTTAACGAAGGGGGGTGGAGGATGCAGGGGGCGTGGGATGCAGGGGTAGAGAGGGTTGGTGCAGGGTGAGAGGACACAGGGTGAGGAAAGACACAGGTTGAGAGTGGGGTTGGTGTAGGGTGAGGGAAGACTAAGGGTGAGAGGGGGTTGATGTAGGGTGAGAGGGGGTTGGTGAAAGGGGACGGAGGAAGCAGGGTGAGAGAGGGTTGGTGCAGGGTGAGAGGGTTTGGTGAAGGGGGGTGGAGGATGCAGGGTGAGATTGTGTTGGTGCAGGGAGGCAAGGGATGCAGGATTTGAGATGGTTGGTGTATGGTGAGAGGAAACAGGGTGAGGGAAGACACGGGGTGGGATTGGGTTGGTGTAGGGTGAGGGAAGATGCGGGGTGAGAGGGGGAGGAGGACACAGGATGAAAGGGGGTTGGTGCATGGGGGGCGGATGATGCAGGGTTAGAGAGCGTTGGTACAGGGTGAGGGAAAATGCTGGGTGAGATGGGGTTGGTGAAGGGTGAGGGGGGGGATAGTGAAGGTGGGTGGAGGATGCAGGTGCAGGGGGGCGTGGGATGCAGGGGTAAAGACGGTTGGTGCAGGGTGAGAGAACACAGGGTGAGGGAAAATGCTGGGTGAGAGGGTTGGTGCAGGGTGAGAGGGTTTGATGAAGGGGGGTGGAGGATACAGGTGCAGGGGGGCATGGGATGCAGGAGTAGAGAGGTTTTGTGCAGGGTGAGAGGACACAGGGTGAGGGAAGACACAGGTTGAGAGTGGGGTTGGTGTAGGGTGAAGGAAGACTCAGGGTGAGAGGGGGTTGATGTAGGGTGAGAGGGGGTTGGTGAAAGGGGACGGAGGAAGCAGGGTGAGAGGGTTTGGTGAAGGATGCAGGGTGAGAGTGGGTTGGTGCAGGGGGGTAAGGGATGCAGGATTTGAGATGGTTGGTGTAGGGTGAGAGGACACAGGGTGAGGGAAGACACAGGGTGAGATTGGGTTGGTGTAGGGTGAGGGAAGATGCAGGGTGAGAGGGAGTGGAGGACACGGGATGAAAGGGGATTGGTGCATGGGGGGGAGGATGATGCAGGGTTAGAGGGGGTTGGTGCAGGGTGAGGGAAAATGCTGGGTGAGATGGGGTTGGTGAAGGGTGAGGGGGGTTAGTGAAAGTGGGTGGAGGATGCAGGTGCAGGGGGGCGTGGGATGAAGGGGTAGAGAGGGTTGGTGCAGGGTGAGAGGACACAGGGTGAGGGAAGACACAGGGTGAGAGTGGGGTTGGTGTAGGGTGAGGGAAGACTCAGGCTGAGAGGGGGTTGATGTAGGGTGAGAGGGGGTTGGTGAAAGGGGACGGAGGAAGCAGGGTGAGAGAGGGTTGGTGCAGGGTGAGAGGGTTTGGTGAAGGGGGATGGAGGATGCAGGGTGAGATTGGGTTGGTGCAGGGGGGCAAGGGATGCAGGATTTCAGATGGTTGGTGTAGGGTGAGAGGAAATAGGGGAAGGGAAGACACGGGGTGGGATTGGGTTGGTGTAGGGTGAGGGAAGATGCAGGGTGAGAGGGAGAGGAGGACACAGGATGAAAGGGGATTGGTGCATGGGGGGGGCGGAAGATGCGGGGTTAGAGGGGGTTGGTGCAGGGTGAGGGAAAATGCTGGGTGAGATGGGGTTGGTGAAGAGTGAGGGGGGGTTAGTGAAGGTGGGTCGAGGATGCAGGTGCAGGGGGGCGTGGGATGCAGGGGTAGGGAGGGTTGGTGCAGGGTGAGAGGACACAGGGTGAGGGAAGACACAGGGTGAGAGTGGGGTTGGTGTAGGGTGAGGGAAGACTCAGGGTGAGGGGGTTGATGTAGGGTGAGAGGGGGTTGTTGAAAGGGTACGGAGGAAGCAGGGTGAGAGGGTTTGGTGAAAACGGGTGGAGGATGCAGGGTGAGAGTGGGTTGGTGCAGGGGGGTAAGGGATGCAGGATTTGAGATGGTTGGTGTAGGGTGAGAGGACACAGGGTGAGGGAAGACACAGGTTGAGAGTGGGGTTGGTGTAGGGTGAGGGAAGACTCAGGGTGAGAGGGGGTTGATGTAGGGTGAGAGGGGGTTGGTGAAAGGGGATGGAGGAAGCAGGGTGAGAGAGGGTTGGTGCAGGCTGAGAGGGTTTGATGAAGGGGGAGGAGGATGCAGGTGCAGGGGGGCGTGGGATGCAGGGGTAGAGAGGTTTAGTGCAGGGTGAGAGGACACAGGGTGAGGGAAGACACAGGTTGAGAGTGGGGTTGGTGTAGGGTGAGGGAAGACTCAGGGTGAGAGGGGGTTCGTGAAAGGGGACGGAGGAAGCAGGGTGAGAGAGGGTTGGTGCAGGGTGAGAGGGTTTGGTGAAGGGGGATGAAGGAGGCAGTGTGAGATTGGGTTGGTGCAGGGGGGCAAGGGATGCAGGATTTGAGATGGTTGGTGTAGGGTGAGAGGAAACAGGGTGAGGGAAGACACGGGGTGGGATTGGGTTGGTGTAGGGTGAGGGAAGATGCAGGGTGAGAGGGGGAGGAGGACACAGGATGAAAGGAGATTGGTGCATGGGGGGGGCGGAAGATGCAGGGTTAGAGGGGGTTGGTGCAGGGTGAGGGAAAATGCTGGGTGAGATGGGGTTGGTGAAGGGTGAGGGGGGGTTAGTGAAGGTGGGTGGAGGATGCAGGTGCAGGGTGGCGTGGGATGCAGGAGTAGGGAGGGTTGGTGCAGGGTGAGAGGACACAGGGTGAGGGAAGACACAGGGTGAGAGTGGGGTTGGTGTAGGGTGAGGGAAGACTCAGGCTGAGAGGGGGTTGATGTAGGGTGAGAGGGGGTTGGTGAAAGGGGACGGAGGAAGCAGGGTGAGAGAGGGTTGGTGCAGGGTGAGAGGGTTTGGTGAAGGGGGATGGAGGATGCAGGGTGAGATTGGGTTGGTGCAGGGGGGCAAGGGATGCAGGATTTGAGATGGTTGGTGTAGGGTGAGAGGAAATAGGGGAAGGGAAGACACGGGGTGGGATTGGGTTGGAGTAGGGTGAGGGAAGATGCAGGGTGAGAGGGAGAGGAGGACACAGGATGAAAGGGGATTGGTAAATGGGGGGGGCGGAAGATGCGGGGTTAGAGGGGGTTGGTGCAGGGTGAGGGAAAATGCTGGGTGAGATGGGGTTGGTGAAGAGTGAGGGGGGGTTAGTGAAGGTGGGTCGAGGATGCAGGTGCAGGGGGGCGTGGGATGCAGGGGTAGGGAGGGTTGGTGCAGGGTGAGAGGACACAGGGTGAGGGAAGACACAGGGTGAGAGTGGGGTTGGTGTAGGGTGAGGGAAGACTCAGGGTGAGAGGGGATTAATGTAGGGTGAGAGGGGGTTGGTGAAAGGGGACGGAGAAAGCAGGGTGAGAGAGGGTTGGTGCAGGGTGAGAGGGTTTGGTGAAGGGGGATGGAGGATGCAGGGTGAGATTGGGTTGGTGCAGGGGGGCAAGTGATGCAGGATTTGAGATGGGTGGTGTAGGGTGAGAGGAAACAGGGTGAGGGAAGACACGGGGTGGGATTGGGTTGGTGTAGGGTGAGGGAAGATGCAGGGTGAGAGCGGAAGGAGGACACAGGATGAAAGGGGATTGGTGCATGGGGGGGCGGATGATAAGGGTTAGAGGGGGTTGGTGCAGGGTGAGGGAAAATGCTGGGTAAGATGGGGTTGGTGAAGGGTGAGGGGGGGTTAGTTAAGGTAGGTGGAGGATGCAGGTGCAGGGGGACGTGGGATGCAGGGGTAGAGAGGGTTGGTGCAGGGTGAGAGGACACAGGGTGAGGGAAGACACAGGGTGAGAGTGGGGTTGGTGTAGGGTGAGGGAAGACTCAGGGTGAGAGGGGATTGATGTAGGGTGAGAGGGGGTTGGTGAAAGGGGATGGAGGAAGCAGGGTGAGAGAGGGTTGGTGCAGGGTGAGAGGGTTTGATGAAGGGGGGTGGAGGATGCAGGTGCAGGGGGCGTGGGATGCAGTGGTAGAGAGGGTTGGTGCAGGGTGAGAGGACACAGGGTGAGGAAAGACACAGGTTGAGAGTGGGGTTGGTGTAGGGTGAGGGAAGACTAAGGGTGAGAGGGGGTTGATGTAGGGTGAGAGGGGGTTGGTGAAAGGGGACGGAGGAAGCAGGGTGAGAGAGGGTTGGTGCAGGGTGAGAGGGTTTGGTGAAGGTTGGTGGAGGATGCAGGGTGAGATTGGGTTGGTGCAGGGAGGCAAGGGATGCAGGATTTGAGATGGTTGGTGTAGGGTGAGAGGAAACAGGGTGAGGGAAGACACGGGGTGGGATTGGGTTGGTGTAGGGTGAGGGAAGATGCGGGGTGAGAGGGGGAGGAGGACACAGGATGAAAGAGGGTTGGTGCATGGAAGGGCGGATGATGCAAGGTTAGAGAGCGTTGGTACAGGGTGAGGGAAAATGCTGGGTGAGATGGGGTTGGTGAAGGGTGAGGGGGGGGGGATAGTGAAGGTGGGTGGAGGATGCAGGTGCAGGGGGGCGTGGGATGCAGGGGTAAAGACGGTTGGTGCAGGGTGAGATAACACAGGGTGAGGGAAGACACAGGTTGAGAGTGGGGTTGGTGTAGGGTGAGGGAAGACTCAGGGTGAGAGGGGGTTGATGTAGGGTGAGAGGGGGTTGGTGAAAGGGGATGGAGGAAGCAGGGTGAGAGAGGGTTGGTGCAGGCTGAGAGGGTTTGATGAAGGGGGAGGAGGATGCAGGTGCAGGGGGGCGTGGGATGCAGGGGTAGAGAGGTTTAGTGCAGGGTGAGAGGACACAGGGTGAGGGAAGACACAGGTTGAGAGTGGGGTTGGTGTAGGGTGAGGGAAGACTCAGGGTGAGAGGGGGTTCGTGAAAGGGGACGGAGGAAGCAGGGTGAGAGAGGGTTGGTGCAGGGTGAGAGGGTTTGGTGAAGGGGGATGAAGGAGGCAGTGTGAGATTGGGTTGGTGCAGGGGGGCAAGGGATGCAGGATTTGAGATGGTTGGTGTAGGGTGAGAGGAAACAGGGTGAGGGAAGACACGGGGTGGGATTGGGTTGGTGTAGGGTGAGGGAAGATGCAGGGTGAGAGGGGGAGGAGGACACAGGATGAAAGGAGATTGGTGCATGGGGGGGGCGGAAGATGCAGGGTTAGAGGGGGTTGGTGCAGGGTGAGGGAAAATGCTGGGTGAGATGGGGTTGGTGAAGGGTGAGGGGGGGTTAGTGAAGGTGGGTGGAGGATGCAGGTGCAGGGTGGCGTGGGATGCAGGAGTAGGGAGGGTTGGTGCAGGGTGAGAGGACACAGGGTGAGGGAAGACACAGGGTGAGAGTGGGGTTGGTGTAGGGTGAGGGAAGACTCAGGCTGAGAGGGGGTTGATGTAGGGTGAGAGGGGGTTGGTGAAAGGGGACGGAGGAAGCAGGGTGAGAGAGGGTTGGTGCAGGGTGAGAGGGTTTGGTGAAGGGGGATGGAGGATGCAGGGTGAGATTGGGTTGGTGCAGGGGGGCAAGGGATGCAGGATTTGAGATGGTTGGTGTAGGGTGAGAGGAAATAGGGGAAGGGAAGACACGGGGTGGGATTGGGTTGGAGTAGGGTGAGGGAAGATGCAGGGTGAGAGGGAGAGGAGGACACAGGATGAAAGGGGATTGGTAAATGGGGGGGGCGGAAGATGCGGGGTTAGAGGGGGTTGGTGCAGGGTGAGGGAAAATGCTGGGTGAGATGGGGTTGGTGAAGAGTGAGGGGGGGTTAGTGAAGGTGGGTCGAGGATGCAGGTGCAGGGGGGCGTGGGATGCAGGGGTAGGGAGGGTTGGTGCAGGGTGAGAGGACACAGGGTGAGGGAAGACACAGGGTGAGAGTGGGGTTGGTGTAGGGTGAGGGAAGACTCAGGGTGAGAGGGGATTAATGTAGGGTGAGAGGGGGTTGGTGAAAGGGGACGGAGAAAGCAGGGTGAGAGAGGGTTGGTGCAGGGTGAGAGGGTTTGGTGAAGGGGGATGGAGGATGCAGGGTGAGATTGGGTTGGTGCAGGGGGGCAAGTGATGCAGGATTTGAGATGGGTGGTGTAGGGTGAGAGGAAACAGGGTGAGGGAAGACACGGGGTGGGATTGGGTTGGTGTAGGGTGAGGGAAGATGCAGGGTGAGAGCGGAAGGAGGACACAGGATGAAAGGGGATTGGTGCATGGGGGGGCGGATGATAAGGGTTAGAGGGGGTTGGTGCAGGGTGAGGGAAAATGCTGGGTAAGATGGGGTTGGTGAAGGGTGAGGGGGGGTTAGTTAAGGTAGGTGGAGGATGCAGGTGCAGGGGGACGTGGGATGCAGGGGTAGAGAGGGTTGGTGCAGGGTGAGAGGACACAGGGTGAGGGAAGACACAGGGTGAGAGTGGGGTGGTGTAGGGTGAGGGAAGACTCAGGGTGAGAGGGGATTGATGTAGGGTGAGAGGGGGTTGGTGAAAGGGGATGGAGGAAGCAGGGTGAGAGAGGGTTGGTGCAGGGTGAGAGGGTTTGATGAAGGGGGGTGGAGGATGCAGGTGCAGGGGGCGTGGGATGCAGTGGTAGAGAGGGTTGGTGCAGGGTGAGAGGACACAGGGTGAGGAAAGACACAGGTTGAGAGTGGGGTTGGTGTAGGGTGAGGGAAGACTAAGGGTGAGAGGGGGTTGATGTAGGGTGAGAGGGGGTTGGTGAAAGGGGACGGAGGAAGCAGGGTGAGAGAGGGTTGGTGCAGGGTGAGAGGGTTTGGTGAAGGTTGGTGGAGGATGCAGGGTGAGATTGGGTTGGTGCAGGGAGGCAAGGGATGCAGGATTTGAGATGGTTGGTGTAGGGTGAGAGGAAACAGGGTGAGGGAAGACACGGGGTGGGATTGGGTTGGTGTAGGGTGAGGGAAGATGCGGGGTGAGAGGGGGAGGAGGACACAGGATGAAAGAGGGTTGGTGCATGGAAGGGCGGATGATGCAAGGTTAGAGAGCGTTGGTACAGGGTGAGGGAAAATGCTGGGTGAGATGGGGTTGGTGAAGGGTGAGGGGGGGGGGATAGTGAAGGTGGGTGGAGGATGCAGGTGCAGGGGGGCGTGGGATGCAGGGGTAAAGACGGTTGGTGCAGGGTGAGATAACACAGGGTGAGGGAAGACACAGGTTGAGAGTGGGGTTGGTGTAGGGTGAGGGAAGACTCAGGGTGAGAGGGGGTTGATGTAGGGTGAGAGGGGGTTGGTGAAAGGGGACGGAGAAAGCAGGGTGAGAGAGGGTTGGAGCAGGGTGAGAGGGTTTGATGAAGGGGGGTGGAGGATGCAGGTGCAGGGGGGTGTGGAATGCAGGGGTAGAGCGGGTTGGTGCAGGGTGAGAGGACACAGGGTGAGGGAAGACACAGGTTGAGAGTGGGGTTGGTGTAGGGTGAGGGAAGTCTCATGGTAAAAGGGGTTTGGTGAAGGGGGGAGGAAGATGCAGGGTGAGAGTGGGTTGGTGCAGGGGGGGCAAGGGATGCAGGATTTGAGATGGTTGGTGTAGGGTGAGAGGACAAAGGGTGAGGGAAGACACAGGGTGGGATTGGGTTGGTGTAGGGTGAGAGGAAACAGGGTGAGGAAAGACACAGGGTGGGATTGGGTTGGTGCATGGGGGGGCAGATGATGCAGGATTAGAGGGGGTTGGTGTAGGGTGAGGGAAGACTCAGGGTGAGAGGGGGTTGATGTAGGGTGAGAGGGGGTTCGTGAAAGGGGACGGAGGAAGCAGGGTGAGAGAGGGTTGGTATAGGGTGAGAGGGTTTGGTGAAGGGCGGTGGAGGATGCAGGTGAGAGTGGGTTGGTGCACGGGGGCAAGGGATGCAGGATTTGAGATGGTTGGTGTAGGGTGAGAGGACACAGGGTGAGGGGAAGACACAGGGTGGGATTGGGTTTGTGTAGGGTGAGAGGAACAGGGTGAGGGAAGACACAGGGCGGGATTGGGATGGTGCATGGGGGGGGGCGGATGATGCAGGGTTAGAGGGGGTTGGTGCAGGGTGAGGGTAAATGCTGGGTGAGATGGGGTTGGTGAAGGGTGAGGGGGGGTTAGTGAAGGTAGGTGGAGGATGCAGGTGCAGGGGGACGTGGGATGCAGAGGTAGAGAGGGTTGGTGCAGGGTGAGAGGACACAGGGTGAGGGAAGACACAGGGTGAGAGTGGGGTTGGTGTAGGGTGAGGGAAGACTCAGGGTGAGAGGGGATTGATGTAGGGTGAGAGGGGGTTGGTGAAAGGGGACGGAGGAAGCAGGGTGAGAGAGGGTTGGTGCAGGGTGAGAGGGTTTGATGAAGGTGGGTGGAGGATGCAGTTGCAGGGGGGCGTGGGATGCAGGGATAGGGAGGGTTGGTGCAGGGTGAGAGGGCAAAGGGTGAGGAAAGACACAGGGTGAGAGTGGGGTTGGTGTCGGGTGAGGGAAGACTCAGGGTGAGGGGGTTGATGTAGGGTGAGAGGGGGTTGTTGAAAGGGTACGGGGGGCAAGGGATGCAGGATTTGAGATGGTTGGTGTAGGGTGAGAGGACACAGGGTGAGGGAAGACACAGGGTGGGATTGGGTTGTTGTAGGGTGAGAGGAAACAGGGTGAGGGAAGACACAGGGTGGGATTGGGTTGGTGCATGGGGGGGCAGATGATGCAGGATTAAAGTGGGTTGGTGTAGGGTGAGGGAAGACTCAGGGTGAGAGGGGGTTGATGTAGGGTGAGAGGGGGTTCGTGAAAGGGGACGGAGGAAGCAGGGTGAGAGAGGGTTGGTATAGGGTGAGAGGGTTTGGTGAAGGGCGGTGGAGGATGCAGGGTGAGAGTGGGTTGGTGCACGGGGGCAAGGGATGCAGGATTTGAGATGGTTGGTGTAGGGTGAGAGGACACAGGGTGAGGGAAGACACAGGGTGGGATTGGGTTGGTGTAGGGTGAGAGGAAACAGGGTGAGGAAGACACAGGGTGGGATTGGGTTGGTGCATGGGGGGGCGGATGATGCAGGGTTAGAGGGGGTTGGTGCAGGGTGAGGGAAACAGCTGGGTGAGATGGGGTTGGTGAAGGGTGAGGGGGGTTAGTGAAGGTAGGTGGAGGATGCAGGTGCAGGGGGACGTGGGATGCAGGGGTAGAGAGGGTTGGTGCAGGGTGAGAGGACACAGGGTGAGGGAAGACACAGGGTGAGAGTGGGGTTGGTATAGGGTGAGGGAAGACTCAGGGTGAGAGGGGATTGATGTAGGGTGAGAGGGGGTTGGTGAAAGGGGACGGAGGAAGCAGGGTGAGAGAGGGTTGGTGCAGGGTGAGAGGGTTTGATGAAGGTGGGTGGAGGATGCAGTTGCAGGGGGGCGTGGGATGCAGGGGTAGGGAGGGTTGGTGCAGGGTGAGAGGGCACAGGGTGAGGAAAGACACAGGGTGAGAGTGGGGTTGGTGTCGGGTGAGGGAAGACTCAGGGTGAGGGGTTGATGTAGGGTGAGAGAGGGTTGTTGAAAGGGTACGGAGGAAGCAGGGTGAGAGGGTTTGGTGAAAACGGGTGGAGGATGCAGGGTGAGAGTGGGTTGGTGCAGGGGGGTAAGGGATGCAGGATTTGAGATGGTTGGTGTAGGGTGAGAGGACACAGGGTGAGGGAAGACACAGGTTGAGAGTGGGGTTGGTGTAGGGTGAGGAAAGACTCAGGGTGAGAGGGGGTTGATGTAGGGTGAGAGGGGGTTGGTGAAAGGGGATGGAGGAAGCAGGGTGAGAGAGGGTTGGTGCAGGGTGAGAGGGTTGATGAAGGGGAGGAGGATGCAGGTGCAGGGGGGCGTGGGATGCAGGGGTAGAGAGGTTTAGTGCAGGGTGAGAGGACACAGGGTGAGGGAAAGACACAGGTTGAGAGTGGGGTTGGTGTAGGGTGAGGGAAGACTCAGGGTGAGAGGGGGTTGGTGAAAGGGGACGGAGGAAGCAGGGTGAGAGAGGGTTGGTGCAGGGGGGCAAGGATGCAGGATTTGAGATGGTTGGTGTAGGGTGAGAGGAAACAGGGTGAGGGAAGACACGGGGTGGGATTGGGTTGGTGTAGGGTGAGGGAAGATGCAGGGTGAGAGGGGGAGGAGGACACAGGATGAAAGGAGATTGGTGCATGGGGGGGGGTGGAAGATGCAGGGTCAAGGGGGTTGGTGCAGGGTGAGGGAAAATGCTGGGTGAGATGGGGTTGGTGAAGGGTGAGGGGGGTTAGTGAAGGTGGGTGGAGGATGCAGGTGCAGGGTGGCATGGGATGCAGGGGTAGGGAGGGTTGGTGCAGGGTGAGAGGACACAGGGTGAGAGTGGGGTTGGTGTAGGGTGAGGGAAGACTCAGGCTGAGAGGGGGTTGATGTAGGGTGAGAGGGGGTTGGTGAAAGGGGACGGAGGAAGCAGGGTGAGAGAGGGTTGGTGCAGGGTGAGAGGGTTTGGTGAAGGGGGATGGAGGATGCAGGGTGAGATTGGGTTGGTGCAGGGGGCAAGGGATGCAGGATTTGAGATGGTTGGTGTAGGGTGAGAAAAAATAGGGGAAGGGAAGACACGGGGTGGGATTGGGTTGGTGTAGGGTGAGGGAAGATGCAGGGTGAGAGGGGGAGGAGGACACAGGATGAAAGGGGATTGGTGCATGGGGGGGGGCGGAAGATGCGGGGTTAGAGGGGGTTGGTGCAGGGTGAGGGAAAATGCTGGGTGAGATGGGGTTGGTGAAGTGAGGGGGGGTTAGTGAAGGTGGGTCGAGGATGCAGGTGCAGGGGGCGTGGGATGCAGGGGTAGGGAGGGTTGGTGCAGGGTGAGAGGACACAGGGTGAGGGAAGACACAGGGTGAGAGTGGGGTTGGTGTAGGGTAAGGGAAGGCTCAGGGTGAGAGGGGGTTAATGTAGGGTGAGAGGGGGTTGGTGAAAGGGGACGGAGGAAGCAGGGTGAGAGAGGTTTGGTGCAGTGTGAGAGGGTTTGGTGAAGGGGGATGGAGGATGCAGGGTGAGATTGGGTTGGTGCAGGGGGGCAAGGGATGCAGGATTTGAGATGGGTGGTGTAGGGTGAGAGGAAACAGGGTGAGGGAAGACACGGGGTGGGATTGGGTTGGTGTAGGGTGAGGGAAGATGCAGGGTGAGAGCGGAAGGAGGACACAGGATGAAAGGGGATTGGTGCATGGGGGGGCGGATGATGAGGGTTAGATGGGGTTGGTGCAGGGTGAGGGAAAATGCTGGGTGAGATGGGGTTGGTGAAGGGAGAGGGGGGGTTAGTTAAGGTAGGTGGAGGATGCAGGTGCAGGGGGACGTGGAACGCAGGGGTAGAGAGGGTTGGTGCAGGGGTGAGAGGACACAGGGTGAGGGAAGACACAGGGTGAGAGTGGGGTTGGTGTAGGGTGAGGGAAGACTCAGGGTGAGAGGGGATTGATGTAGGGTGAGAGGGGGTTGGTGAAAGGGGACGGAGGAAGCAGGGTGAGAGAGGGTTGGTGCAGGGTGAGAGGGTTTGACGAAGGGGGGTGGAGGATGCAGGGGGCGTGGGATGCAGGGGTAGAGAGGGTTGGTGCGGGGTGAGAGGACACAGGGTGAGGAAAGACACAGGTTGAGAGTGGGGTTGGGGTAGGGTGAGGGAAGACTAAGGGTGAGAGGGGGTTGATGTAGGGTGAGAGGGGGTTGTTGAAAGGGGACGGAGGAAGCAGGGTGAGAGAGGGTTGGTGCAGGGTGAGAGGGTTTGGTGAAGGGGGGTGGAGGATGCAGGGTGAGATTGTGTTGGTGCAAGGAGGCAAGGGATGCAGGATTTGAGATGGTTGGTGTATGGTGAGAGGAAACAGGGTGAGGGAAGACACGGGGTGGGATTGGGTTGGTGTAGGGTGAGGGAAGATGCGGGGTGAGAGGGGGAGGAGGACACAGGATGAAAGGGGGTTGGTGCATGGGGGGCGGATGATGCAGGGTTAGAGAGCGTTGGTACAGGGTGAGGGAAAATGCTGGGTGAGATGGGGTTGGTGAAGGGTGAGGGGGGGGATAGTGAAGGTGGGTGGAGGATGCAGGTGCAGGGGGGCGTGGGATGCAGGGGTAAAGACGGTTGGTGCAGGGTGAGATAACACAGGGTGAGGGAAAATGCTGGGTGAGAGGGTTGGTGCAGGGTGAGAGGGTTTGATGAAGGGGGGTGGAGGATACAGGTGCAGGGGGGCATGGGATGCAGAAGTAGAGAGGTTTTGTGCAGGGTGAGAGGACACAGGGTGAGGGAAGACACAGGTTGAGAGTGGGGTTGGTGTAGGGTGAAGGAAGACTCAGGGTGAGAGGGGGTTGATGTAGGGTGAGAGGGGGTTGGTGAAAGGGGACGGAGGAAGCAGGGTGAGAGGGTTTGGTGAAGGAGGGTGGAGGATGCAGGGTGAGAGTGGGTTGGTGCAGGGGGGTAAGGGATGCAGGATTTGAGATGGTTGGTGTAGGGTGAGAGGACACAGGGTGAGGGAAGACACAGGGTGAGATTGGGTTGGTGTAGGGTGAGGGAAGATGCAGGGTGAGAGGGAGTGGAGGACACGGGATGAAAGGGGATTGGTGCATGGGGGGGAGGATGATGCAGGGTTAGAGGGGGTTGGTGCAGGGTGAGGGAAAATGCTGGGTGAGATGGGGTTGGTGAAGGGTGAGGGGGGTTAGTGAAAGTGGGTGGAGGATGCAAGTGCAGGGGGGCGTGGGATGAAGGGGTAGAGAGGGTTGGTGCAGGGTGAGAGGACACAGGGTGAGGGAAGACACAGGGTAAGAGTGGGGTTGGTATAGGGTGAGGGAAGACTCAGGGTCAGAGGCGGTTGATGTAGGGTGAGAAGGGGTTGGTGAAAGGGGATGGAGGAAGCAGGGTGAGAGAGGGTCGGTGCAGGGTGAGAGGGTTTGATGAAGGGGGGTGGAGGATGCAGGTGCAGGGGGCGTGGGATGCAGGGGTAGAGAGGATTGGTGCAGGGTGAGAGGACACAGGGTGAGGGAAGACACAGGTTGAGAGTGGGGTTGGTGTAGGGTGAGGGAAGACTCAGGGTGAGAGGGGGTTGATGTAGGGTGAGAGGGGGTTGGTGAAAGGGGACGGAGGAAGCAGGGTGAGAGAGGGTTGGAGCAGGGTGAGAGGGTTTGATGAAGGGGGGTGGAGGATGCAGGTGCAGGGGGGTGTGGAATGCAGGGGTAGAGCGGGTTGGTGCAGGGTGAGAGGACACAGGGTGAGGGAAGACACAGGTTGAGAGTGGGGTTGGTGTAGGGTGAGGGAAGTCTCAGGGTAAAAGGGGTTTGGTGAAGGGGGGTGGAGGATGCAGGGTGAGAGTGGGTTGGTGCAGGGGGGCAAGGGATGCAGGATTTGAGATGGTTGGTGTAGGGTGAGAGGACACAGGGTGAGGGAAGACACAGGGTGGGATTGGGTTGGTGTAGGGTGAGAGGAAACAGGGTGAGGGAAGACACAGGGTGGGATTGGGTTGGTGCATGGGGGGGGGCAGATGATGCAGGGTTAGAGGGGGTTGGGGTTGGTGTAGGGTGAGGGAAGACTCAGGGTGAGAGGGGGTTGATGTAGGGTGAGAGGGGGTTCGTGAAAGGGGACGGAGGAAGCAGGGTGAGAGAGGGTTGGTATAGGGTGAGGGGGTTTGGTGAAGGTGGGTGGAGGATGCAGTTGCAGGGGGGCGTGGGATGCAGGGGTAGGGAGGGTTGGTGCAGGGTGAGAGGTCACAGGGTGAGGAAAGACACAGGGTGAGAGTGGGGTTGGTGTCGGGTGAGGGAAGACTCAGGGTGAGGGGGTTGATGTAGGGTGAGAGGGGGTTGTTGAAAGGGTACGGCGGAAGCAGGGTGAGAGGGGATTGGTGCAGGGTGAGGGAAAATGCTGGGTGAGATGGGGTTGGTGAAGGGGGTTAGTGAAGGTAGGTGGAGGATGCAGGTGCAGGGGGACGTGGGATGCAGGGGTAGAGAGGGTTGGTGCAGGGTGAGAGGACACAGGGTGAGGGAAGACACAGGGTGAAAGTGGGGTTGGTGTAGGGTGAGGGAAGACTCAGGGTGAGAGGGGATTGATGTAGGGTGAGAGGGGGTTGGTGAAATGGGACGGAGGAAGCAGGGTGAGAGAGGGTTGGTGCAGGGTGAGAGGGTTTGATGAAGGTGGGTGGAGGATGCAGTTGCAGGGGGGCGTGGGATGCAGGGGTAGGGAGGGTTGGTGCAGGGTGAGAGGTCACAGGGTGAGGAAAGACACAGGGTGAGAGTGGGGTTGGTGTCGGGTGAGGGAAGACTCAGGGTGAGGGGGTTGATGTAGGGTGAGAGGGGGTTGTTGAAAGGGTACGGAGGAAGCAGGGTGAGAGGGTTTGGTGAAGACGGGTGGAGGATGCAGGGTGAGAGTGGGTTGGTGCAGGGGGGTAAGGGATGCAGGATTTGAGATGGTTGGTGTAGGGTGAGAGGACACAGGGTGAGGGAAGACACAGGATGAGATTGGGGTTGGTGTAGGGTGAGGGAAAGACTCAGGGCGAGAGGGGGTTGATGTAGGGTGAGAGGGGGTTGGTGAAAGGGGACGGAGGAAGCAGGGTGAGAGGGTTTGGTGAAGGGGGGTGGAGGATGCAGGGTGAGAGTGGGCTGGTGCAGGGGGGTAAGGGATGCAGGATTTGAGATGGTTGGTGTAGGGTGAGAGGACACAGGGTGAGTGAAGACACAGGGTGAGATTGGGTTGGTGTAGGGTGAGGGAAGATGCAGGGTGAGAGGGAGTGGAGGACACGGGATGAAAGGGGATTGGTGTATGGGGGGGCGGATGATGCAGGGTTAGAGGGGGTTGGTGCAGGGTGAGGGAAAATGCTGGGTGAGATGTGGTTGGTGAAGGGTGAGGGGGGGTTAGTGAAAGTAGGTGGAGGATGCAGGTGCAGGGGGGCGTGGGATGCCGGAGTAGAGAGGGTTGGTGCAGGGTGAGAGGACAGAGGGTGAGGGAAGACACAGTGTGAGAGGGGGTTGATGTAGGGTGAGAGGCGGTTGGTGAAAGTGGACGGAGGAAGCAGGGTGAGAGAGGGTTTGGTGAAGGGGGGTGGAGGATGCAGGGTGAGAGTGGGTTGGTGCACGGGGGCCAGGGATGCAGGATTCGAGATGGTTGGTGTAGGGTGAGAGGAAACAGGGTGAGGGAAGACACAGGGTGGGATTGGGTTGGTGTAGAGTGAGAGGAAACAGGGTGAGGGAAGACACAGGGTGAGAGTGGGGTTGGTGTAGGGTGAGGGAAGACTCAGGGTGAGAGGGGGTTGGTGTAGTGTGAGAGGAAAAAGGTTGTGGGAAGACACAGGGTGGGATTGGGTTGGTGCATGGGGGGGCGGATGATGCAGGGTTAGAATGGGTTGTGCAGGGTGAGGGAAAATGCTGGGTGAGATGGGGTTGGTGAAGGGTGAGGGGGGTTAGTGAAGGTGGGTGGAGGATGCAGGTGCAGGGGGGCGTGGGGCGCAGGGGTAGAGAGGATTGGTGCAGGGTGAGAGGACACAGGGTGAGGGAAAACACAGGTTGAGAGTGGGGTTGGTGTAGGGTGAGGGAAGACTCAGGGTGAGAGGGGGTTGATGTAGGGTGAGAGGGTGTTGGTGAAAGGGGACGGAGGAAGCAGGGTGAGAGAGGGTTGGTGCAGGGTGAGATGGTTTGATGAAGGGGGGTGGAGGATGCAGGTGCAGGGGGCGTGGGATGGAGGGGTAGAGAGGGTTGGTGCAGGGTGAGAGGACACAGGGTGAGAGTGGGGTTGGTGTAGGGTAGGGAAGACTCAGGGTGAGAGGGGGTTGATGTAGGGTGAGAGGAGGTTGGTGAAAGGGGATGGAGGAAGCAGGGTGAGAGAGGGTTGGTGCAGGGTGAGAGGGTTTGATGAAGGGGGTGGAGGATGCAGGTGCAGGGGGGCGTGGGATGCAGGGGTAGAGAGGTTTAGTGCAGGGTGAGAGGACACAGGGTGAGGGAAGACACAGGTTGAGAGTGGGGTTGGTGTAGGGTGAGGGAAGACTCAGGGTGAGAGGGGGTTGGTGAAAGGGGACGGAGGAAGCAGGGTGAGAGAGGGTTGGTGCAGGGTGAGAGGGTTTGGTGAAGGGGGATGAAGGAGGCAGGGTGAGATTGGGTTGGTGCAGGGGGGCAAGGGATGCAGGATTTGAGATGGTTGGTGTAGGGTGAGAGGAAACAGGGTGAGGGAAGACACGGGGTGGGATTGGGTTGGTGTAGGGTGAGGGAAGATGCAGGGTGAGAGGGGGTGGAGGACACAGGATGAAAGGGGATTGGTGCATGGGGGGGGGGGCGGAAGATGCAGGGTTAGAGGGGGTTGGTGCAGGGTGAGGGAAAATGCTGGGTGAGATGGGGTTGGTGAAGGGTGAGGGGGGGTTAGTGAAGGTGGGTGGAGGATGCAGGTGCAGGGGGGCGTGGGATGCAGGGGTAGGGAGGGTTGGTGCAGGGTGAGAGGACACAGGGTGATGGAAGACACAGCGTGAGAGTGGGGTTGGTGTAGGGTGAGGGAAGACTCAGGCTGAGAGGGGGTTGATGTAGGGTGAGAGGGGGTTGGTGAAAGGGGACGGAGGAAGCAGGGTGAGAGAGGGTTGGTGCAGGGTGAGAGGGTTTGGTGAAGGGGGGTGGAGGATGCAGGGTGAGAGTGGGCTGGTGCAGGGGGGTAAGGGATGCAGGATTTGAGATGGTTGGTGTAGGGTGAGAGGACACAGGGTGAGTGAAGACACAGGGTGAGATTGGGTTGGTGTAGGGTGAGGGAAGATGCAGGGTGAGAGGGAGTGGAGGACACGGGATGAAAGGGGATTGGTGCATGGGGGGGCGGATGATGCAGGGTTAGAGGGGGTTGGTGCAGGGTGAGGGAAAATGCTGGGTGAGATGTGGTTGGTGAAGGGTGAGGGGGGTTAGTGAAAGTAGGTGGAGGATGCAGGTGCAGGGGGGCGTGGGATGCCGGAGTAGAGAGGGTTGGTGCAGGGTGAGAGGACAGAGGGTGAGGGAAGACACAGTGTGAGAGGGGGTTGATGTAGGGTGAGAGGCGGTTGGTGAAAGTGGACGGAGGAAGCAGGGTGAGAGAGGGTTTGTGAAGGGTGAGAGGGTTTGGTGAAGGGGGGTGGAGGATGCAGGGTGAGAGTGGGTTGGTGCACGGGGGCCAGGGATGCAGGATTCGAGATGGTTGGTGTAGGGTGAGAGGAAACAGGGTGAGGGAAGACACAGGGTGGGATTGGGTTGGTGTAGAGTGAGAGGAAACAGGGTGAGGGAAGACACAGGGTGAGAGTGGGGTTGGTGTAGGGTGAGGGAAGACTCAGGGTGAGAGGGGGTTGATGTAGGGTGAGAGGGGGTTGGTGAAAGGGGACGGAGGAAGCAGGGTGAGAGAGGGTTGGTGCAGGGTGAGAGGGTTTGATGAAGGGGGGTGGAGGATGCAGGTGCAGGGGGCGTGGGATGCAGGGGTAGTGAGGGTTGGTGCAGGGTGAGAGGACACAGGGTGAGGGAAGGCACAGGTTGAGAGTGGGGTTGGTGTAGGGTGAGGGAAGACTCAGGGTGAGAGGGGGTTGATGTAGGGTGAGAGGGGGTTGGTGAAAGGGGACGGAGGAAGCAGGGTGAGAGAGGGTTTGTGAAGGGTGAGAGGGTTTGGTGAAGGGGGGTGGAGGATGCAGGGTGAGAGTGGGTTGGTGCACGGGGGCCAGGGATGCAGGATTCGAGATGGTTGGTGTAGGGTGAGAGGAAACAGGGTGAGGGAAGACACAGGGTGGGATTGGGTTGGTGTAGAGTGAGAGGAAACAGGGTGAGGGAAGACACAGGGTGAGAGTGGGGTTGGTGTAGGGTGAGGGAAGACTCAGGGTGAGAGGGGGTTGATGTAGGGTGAGAGGGGGTTGGTGAAAGGGGACGGAGGAAGCAGGGTGAGAGAGGGTTGGTGCAGGGTGAGAGGGTTTGTTGAAGGGGGGTGGAGGATGCCGGTGCAGGGGGGCGTGGGATGCAGAGGTAGAAAGGGTTGGTGCAGGGTGAGAGGACACAGGGTGAGGGAAGACACAGCTTGAGAGTGGGGTTGGTGTAGGGTGAGGGACGAAGGGAAGACTCAGGGTGAGAGGGGGTTGATGTAGGGTGAGAGGGGGTTGTGAAAGGGGACGGAGGAAGCAGGGTGAGAGAGGGTTGGTGCAGGGTAAGAGGGTTTGATGAAGGGGGGTGGAGGATGCAGGTGAAGGGGGGCGTGGGATGCAGGGGTAGAGAGGGTTGGTGCAGGGTGAGAGAACAAGGGGTGAGGGAAGACACAGGGTGAGAGTGGGGTTGGTGTAGGGTGAGGGAAGACTCAGGGTGAGAGGGGGTTGATGTAGGGTGAGAGGGGGTTGGTGAAAGGGGACTGAGGAAGCAGGGTGAGAGAGGGTTGGTGCAGGGTGAGAGGGTTTGGTGAAGGGGGGTGGAGGATGCAGGGTGAGAGTGGGTTGGTGCAGGGGGCAAGGGATGCAGGATTTGAGATGGTTGGTGTAGGGTGAGAGGAAAAAGGGTGAGGGAAGACACGGGGTGGGATTGGGTTGGTGTAGGGTGAAAGAAGATGCAGGGTGAGAGGGGGCGGAGGACACAGGATGAGGGAAGACTCAGGGTGAGAGGGGGTTGCTGTAGGGCTAGAGGAGGTTGGTGAAAGGGGACAGAGGAAGCAGGGTGAGAGAGGGTTGGTGCAGGGTGAGAGGGTTTGTTGAAGGGGGGTGGAGGATGCAGGGTGAGAGTGGGTTGGTGCAGGGGGGCCAGGGATGCAGGATTTGAGATGGTTGGTGTAGGGTGAGAGGAAACAGGGTGAGGGAAGGCTCAGGGTGAGAGGGGGTTGGTGAAGGGTGAGAGGGGATTGGTGAAAGGGGACGGAGGAAGCAGGGTGAGAGAGGGTTGGTGAAGGGTGAGAGGGTTTGATGAAGGGGGGTGGAGGATGCAGGTGCAGGGGGGCGTGGGATTCAGGGGTACCGAGGGTTGGTGCAGGGTGAGAAGACACAGGGTGAGGGAAGACACAGGGTGAGAGTGGGGTTGGTGTAGGGTGAGGGAAGACTCAGGTGAGAGGGGGTTGATGTAGGGTGAGAGGGGTGGGTAAAAGGGGACGGAGGAAGCAGGGTGAGAGAGGGTTGGTGAAGGGTGAGAGGTTTTGTTAAAGGGGGGAGGAGGATGCAGGGTGAGAGTGGGTTGGTGCAGGGGGGCAAGGGATGCAGGATTTGAGATGGTTGGTTTAGGGTGAGAGGAAAAAGGGTGAGGGAAGGCTCAGGGTGGGATTGGGTGGGTGAAGGGTGAGAGGGGGTTGGTGAAAGGGGACGGAGGAAGCAGGGTGAGAGAGGGGTTGGTGAAGGGTGAGAGGGTTTGATGAAGGGGGGTGGAGGATGCAGGTGCAGGGGGGCGTGGGATTCAGGGGTACCGAGGGTTGGTGCAGGGTGAGAGGACACAGGGTGAGGGAAGACACAGGGTGAGAGTGGGGTTGGCGTAGGGTGAGGGAAGACTCAGGTGAGAGGGGGTTGATGTAGGGTGAGAGGGGGTTGGTGAAAGGGGACGGAGGAAGCAGGGTGAGAGAGGGTTGGTGCAGGGTTAAAGGGGGTTTGTTGAAGGGGGGTGGAGGATGCAGGGTGAGAGTGGGTTGGTGCAGGGGGGCAATGGATACAGGATTTGAGATGGTTGGTGTAGGGTGAGAGGAAACAGGGTGAGGGAAGACACAGGGTGGGATTGGGTTGGTGTAGGGTGAGGGAAGATGCAGGGTGAGAGGGGGCGGAGGACACAGGATGAGGGAAGACTCAGGGTGAGAGAGGGTTGGTGAAGGGTGAGAGGGTTTGATGAAGGGGGTGGAGGATGCAGGTGCAGGGGGGCGTGGGATTCAGGGGTACAGAGGGTTGGTGCAGGGTGAGAGGACACAGGGTGAGGGAAGACACAGGGTGAGAGTGGGGTTGGTGTAGGGTGAGGGAAGACTCAGGGTGAGAGGGGGATGATGTAGGGTGAGAGGGGGTTGGTGAAAGGGGACGGAGGAAGCAGGGTGAGAGAGGGTTGGTGCAGGGTGAGAGGGTTTGTTGAAGGGGGGTGGAGGATGCAGGGTGAGAGTGGGTTGGTGCAGGGGGGCAAGGGATGCAGGATTTGAGATGGTTGGTGTAGGGTGAGAGGAAACAGGGTGAGGGAAGACACAGGGTGGGATTGGGTTGGTGTAGGGTGAGGGAAGATGCAGGGTGAGAGGGGGCGGAGGACACAGGATGAGGGAAGACTTAGGGTGAGAGGGGGTTTATGTAGGGTGAGAGGGGGTTGGTGAAAGGGGACGGAGGAAGCAGGGTGAGAGAGGGTTGGTGCAGGGTGAGAGGGTTTGTTGAAGGGGGGAGGAGGATGCAGGGTGAGAGTGGGTTGGTGCAGGGGGGCAAGGGATGCAGGATTTGAGATGGTTGGTTTAGGGTGAGAGGAAACAGGGTAAGGGAAGGCTCAGCGTGGGATTGGGTGGGTGAAGGGTGAGAGGGGGTTGGTGAAAGGGGACGGAGGAAGCAGGGTGAGAGAGGGGTTGGTGAAGGGTGAGAGGGTTTGATGAAGGGGGGTGGAGGATGCAGGTGCAGGGGGGCGTGGGATTCAGCGGTACCGAGGGTTGGTGCAGGGTGAGAGGACACAGGGTGAGGGAAGACACAGGGTAAAAGTGGGGTTGGTGTAGGGTGAGGGAAGACTCAGGCTGAGAGGGGGTTGATGTAGGGTGAGAGGGGGTTGGTGAAAGGGGACGGAGGAAGCAGGGTGAGAGAGGGTTGGTGCAGGGTGAGAGGGTTTGATGAAGGGGGGTGGAGGATGCAGGTGCAGGGGGGCGTGGGATTCAGGGGTACCGAGGGTTGGTGCAGGGTGAGAAGACACAGGGTGAGGGAAGACACAGGGTGAGAGTGGGGTTGGTGTAGGGTGAGGGAAGACTCAGGTGAGAGGGGGTTGATGTAGGGTGAGAGGGGTGGGTAAAAGGGGACGGAGGAAGCAGGGTGAGAGAGGGTTGGTGAAGGGTGAGAGGTTTTGTTGAAGGGGGGAGGAGGATGCAGGGTGAGAGTGGGTTGGTGCAGGGGGGCAAGGGATGCAGGATTTGAGATGGTTGGTTTAGGGTGAGAGGAAAAAGGGTGAGGGAAGGCTCAGGGTGGGATTGGGTGGGTGAAGGGTGAGAGGGGGTTGGTGAAAGGGGACGGAGGAAGCAGGGTGAGAGAGGGGTTGGTGAAGGGTGAGAGGGTTTGATGAAGGGGGGTGGAGGATGCAGGTGCAGGGGGGCGTGGGATTCAGGGGTACCGAGGGTTGGTGCAGGGTGAGAGGACACAGGGTGAGGGAAGACACAGGGTGAGAGTGGGGTTGGCGTAGGGTGAGGGAAGACTCAGGTGAGAGGGGGTTGATGTAGGGTGAGAGGGGGTTGGTGAAAGGGGACGGAGGAAGCAGGGTGAGAGAGGGTTGGTGCAGGGTTAAAGGGGGTTTGTTGAAGGGGGGTGGAGGATGCAGGGTGAGAGTGGGTTGGTGCAGGGGGGCAATGGATACAGGATTTGAGATGGTTGGTGTAGGGTGAGAGGAAACAGGGTGAGGGAAGACACAGGGTGGGATTGGGTTGGTGTAGGGTGAGGGAAGATGCAGGGTGAGAGGGGGCGGAGGACACAGGATGAGGGAAGACTCAGGGTGAGAGAGGGTTGGTGAAGGGTGAGAGGGTTTGATGAAGGGGGTGGAGGATGCAGGTGCAGGGGGGCGTGGGATTCAGGGGTACAGAGGGTTGGTGCAGGGTGAGAGGACACAGGGTGAGGGAAGACACAGGGTGAGAGTGGGGTTGGTGTAGGGTGAGGGAAGACTCAGGGTGAGAGGGGGATGATGTAGGGTGAGAGGGGGTTGGTGAAAGGGGACGGAGGAAGCAGGGTGAGAGAGGGTTGGTGCAGGGTGAGAGGGTTTGTTGAAGGGGGGTGGAGGATGCAGGGTGAGAGTGGGTTGGTGCAGGGGGGCAAGGGATGCAGGATTTGAGATGGTTGGTGTAGGGTGAGAGGAAACAGGGTGAGGGAAGACACAGGGTGGGATTGGGTTGGTGTAGGGTGAGGGAAGATGCAGGGTGAGAGGGGGCGGAGGACACAGGATGAGGGAAGACTTAGGGTGAGAGGGGGTTTATGTAGGGTGAGAGGGGGTTGGTGAAAGGGGACGGAGGAAGCAGGGTGAGAGAGGGTTGGTGCAGGGTGAGAGGGTTTGTTGAAGGGGGGAGGAGGATGCAGGGTGAGAGTGGGTTGGTGCAGGGGGGCAAGGGATGCAGGATTTGAGATGGTTGGTTTAGGGTGAGAGGAAACAGGGTAAGGGAAGGCTCAGCGTGGGATTGGGTGGGTGAAGGGTGAGAGGGGGTTGGTGAAAGGGGACGGAGGAAGCAGGGTGAGAGAGGGGTTGGTGAAGGGTGAGAGGGTTTGATGAAGGGGGGTGGAGGATGCAGGTGCAGGGGGGCGTGGGATTCAGCGGTACCGAGGGTTGGTGCAGGGTGAGAGGACACAGGGTGAGGGAAGACACAGGGTAAAAGTGGGGTTGGTGTAGGGTGAGGGAAGACTCAGGCTGAGAGGGGGTTGATGTAGGGTGAGAGGGGGTTGGTGAAAGGGGACGGAGGAAGCAGGGTGAGAGAGGGTTTGTGAAGGGTGAGAGGGTTTGGTGAAGGGGGGTGGAGGATGCAGGGTGAGATTGGGTTGGTGCAGGGGGGCAAGGGATGCAGGATTTGAGATGGTTGGTGTAGGGTGAGAGGAAACAGAGTGAGGGAAGACACGGGGTGGGATTGGGTTGGTGTAGTGTGAGAGGAAAAAGGGTGTGGGAAGACACAGGGTGGGATTGGGTTGGTGCATGGGGGGGCGGATGATGCAGGGTTAGAATGGGTTGTGCAGGGTGAGGGAAAATGCTGGGTGAGATGGGGTTGGTGAAGGGTGAGGGGGGTTAGTGAAGGTGGGTGGAGGATGCAGGTGCAGGGGGGCGTGGGGCGCAGGGGTAGAGAGGATAGGTGCAGGGTGAGAGGACACAGGGTGAGGGAAGACACAGGTTGAGAGTGGGGTTGGTGTAGGGTGAGGGAAGACTCAGGGTGAGAGGGGGTTGATGTAGGGTGAGAGGGTGTTGGTGAAAGGGGACGGAGGAAGCAGGGTGAGAGAGGGTTGGTGCAGGGTGAGATGGTTTGATGAAGGGGGGTGGAGGATGCAGGTGCAGGGGGCGTGGGATGGAGGGGTAGAGAGGGTTGGTGCAGGGTGAGAGGACACAGGGTGAGAGTGGGGTTGGTGTAGGGTTAGGGAAGACTCAGGGTGAGAGGGGGTTGATGTAGGGTGAGAGGAGGTTGGTGAAAGGGGATGGAGGAAGCAGGGTGAGAGAGGGTTGGTGCAGGGTGAGAGGGTTTGATGAAGGGGGTAGAGGATGCAGGTGCAGGGGGGCGTGGGATGCAGGGGTAGAGAGGTTTAGTGCAGGGTGAGAGGACACAGGGTGAGGGAAGACACAGGTTGAGAGTGGGGTTGGTGTAGGGTGAGGGAAGACTCAGGGTGAGAGGGGGTTGGTGAAAGGGGACGGAGGAAGCAGGGTGAGAGAGGGTTGGTGCAGGGTGAGAGGGTTTGGTGAAGGGGGATGAAGGAGGCAGGGTGAGATTGGGTTGGTGCAGGGGGGCAAGGGATGCAGGATTTGAGATGGTTGGTGTAGGGTGAGAGGAAACAGGGTGAGGGAAGACACGGGGTGGGATTGGGTTGGTGTAGGGTGAGGGAAGATGCAGGGTGAGAGGGGGAGGAGGACACAGGATGAAAGGGGATTGGTGCATGGGGGGGGGGCGGAAGATGCAGGGTTAGAGGGGGTTGGTGCAGGGTGAGGGAAAATGCTGGGTGAGATGGGGTTGGTGAAGGGTGAGGGGGGGTTAGTGAAGGTGGGTGGAGGATGCAGGTGCAGGGGGGCGTGGGATGCAGGGGTAGGGAGGGTTGGTGCAGGGTGAGAGGACACAGGGTGATGGAAGACACAGGGTGAGAGTGGGGTTGGTGTAGGGTGAGGGAAGACTCAGGCTGAGAGGGGGTTGATGTAGGGTGAGAGGGGGTTGGTGAAAGGGGACGGAGGAAGCAGGGTGAGAGAGGGTTGGTGCAGGGTGAGAGGGTTTGTTGAAGGGGGGTGGAGGATGCAGGTGCAGGGGGGCGTGGGATGCAGAGGTAGAAAGGGTTGGTGCAGGGTGAGAGGACACAGGGTGAGGGAAGACACAGCTTGAGAGTGGGGTTGGTGTAGGGTGAGGGACGACGGGAAGACTCAGGGTGAGAGGGGGTTGATGTAGGGTGAGAGGGGGTTGTGAAAGGGGACGGAGGAAGCAGGGTGAGAGAGGGTTGGTGCAGGGTAAGAGGGTTTGATGAAGGGGGGTGGAGGATGCAGGTGAAGGGGGGCGTGGGATGCAGGGGTAGAGAGGGTTGGTGCAGGGTGAGAGAACAAGGGGTGAGGGAAGACACAGGGTGAGAGTGGGGTTGGTGTAGGGTGAGGGAAGACTCAGGGTGAGAGGGGGTTGATGTAGGGTGAGAGGGGGTTGGTGAAAGGGGACTGAGGAAGCAGGGTGAGAGAGGGTTGGTGCAGGGTGAGAGGGTTTGGTGAAGGGGGGTGGAGGATGCAGGGTGAGAGTGGGTTGGTGCAGGGGGCAAGGGATGCAGGATTTGAGATGGTTGGTGTAGGGTGAGAGGAAACAGGGTGAGGGAAGACACAGGGTGGGATTGGGTTGGTGTAGGGTGAGGGAAGATGCAGGGTGAGAGGGGGCGGAGGACACAGGATGAGGGAAGACTCAGGGTGAGAGGGGGTTGCTGTAGGGCTAGAGGAGGTTGGTGAAAGGGGACAGAGGAAGCAGGGTGAGAGAGGGTTGGTGCAGGGTGAGAGGGTTTGTTGAAGGGGGGTGGAGGATGCAGGGTGAGAGTGGGTTGGTGCAGGGGGGCCAGGGATGCAGGATTTGAGATGGTTGGTGTAGGGTGAGAGGAAACAGGGTGAGGGAAGGCTCAGGGTGAGAGGGGGTTGGTGAAGGGTGAGAGGGGATTGGTGAAAGGGGACGGAGGAAGCAGGGTGAGAGAGGGTTGGTGAAGGGTGAGAGGGTTTGATGAAGGGGGGTGGAGGATGCAGGTGCAGGGGGGCGTGGGATTCAGGGGTACCGAGGGTTGGTGCAGGGTGAGAGGACACAGGGTGAGGGAAGACACAGGGTGAGAGTGGGGTTGGTGTAGGGTAAGGGAAGACTCAGGTGAGAGGGGGTTGATGTAGGGTGAGAGGGGTGGGTGAAAGGGGACGGAGGAAGCAGGGTGAGAGAGGGTTGGTGCAGGGTGAGAGGTTTTGTTGAAGGGGGGAGGAGGATGCAGGGTGAGAGTGGGTTGGTGCAGGGGGGCAGGATTTGAGATGGTTGGTTTAGGGTGAGAGGAAAAAGGGTGAGGGAAGGCTCAGGGTGGGATTGGGTGGGTAAAGGGTGAGAGGGGGTTGGTGAAAGGGGACGGAGGAAGCAGGGTGAGAGAGGGGTTGGTGAAGGGTGAGAGGGTTTGATGAAGGGGGGTGGAGGATGCAGGTGCAGGGGGGCGTGGGATTCAGGGGTACCGAGGGTTGGTGCAGGGTGAGAGGACACAGGGTGAGGGAAGACACAGGGTGAGAGTGGGGTTGGCGTAGGGTGAGGGAAGACTCAGGTGAGAGGGGGTTGATGTAGGGTGAGAGGGGGTTGGTGAAAGGGGACGGAGGAAGCAGGGTGAGAGAGGGTTGGTGCAGGGTTAAAGGGGGTTTGTTGAAGGGGGGTGGAGGATGCAGGGTGAGAGTGGGTTGGTGCAGGGGGGGCAATGGATACAGGATTTGAGATGGTTGGTGTAGGGTGAGAGGAAACAGGGTGAGGGAAGGCTCAGGGTGAGAGGGGGTTGGTGAAGGGTGAGAGGGGATTGGTGAAAGGGGACGGAGGAAGCAGGGTGAGAGAGGGTTGGTGAAGGGTGAGAGGGTTTGATGAAGGGGGGTGGAGGATGCAGGTGCAGGGGGGCGTGGGATTCAGGGGTACCGAGGGTTGGTGCAGGGTGAGAGGACACAGGGTGAGGGAAGACACAGGGTGAGAGTGGGGTTGGTGTAGGGTGAGGGAAGACTCAGGTGAGAGGGGGTTGATGTAGGGTGAGAGGGGTGGGTGAAAGGGGACGGAGGAAGCAGGGTGAGAGAGGGTTGGTGCAGGGTGAGAGGTTTTGTTGAAGGGGGGAGGAGGATGCAGGGTGAGAGTGGGTTGGTGCAGGGGGGCAAGGGATGCAGGATTTGAGATGGTTGGTTTAGGGTGAGAGGAAAAAGGGTGAGGGAAGGCTCAGGGTGGGATTGGGTGGGTAAAGGGTGAGAGGGGGTTGGTGAAAAGGGACGGAGGAAGCAGGGTGAGAGAGGGGTTGGTGAAGGGTGAGAGGGTTTGATGAAGGGGGGTGGAGGATGCAGGTGCAGGGGGGAGTGGGATTCAGGGGTACCGAGGGTTGGTGCAGGGTGAGAGGACACAGGGTGAGGGAAGACACAGGGTGAGAGTGGGGTTGGCGTAGGGTGAGGGAAGACTCAGGTGAGAGGGGGTTGATGTAGGGTGAGAGGGGGTTGGTGAAAGGGGACGGAGGAAGCAGGGTGAGAGAGGGTTGGTGCAGGGTTAAAGGGGGTTTGTTGAAGGGGGGTGGAGGATGCAGGGTGAGAGTGGGTTGGTGCAGGGGGGGCAATGGATACAGGATTTGAGATGGTTGGTGTAGGGTGAGAGGAAACAGGGTGAGGGAAGACACAGGGTGGGATAGGGTGGGTGTAGGGTGAGGGAAGATGCAGGGTGAGAGGGGGCGGAGGACACAGGATGAGGGAAGACTCAGGGCGAGAGGGAGTTGATGTAGGGTGAGAGGGGGTTGGTGAAAGGGGACGGAGGAAGCAGGGTGAGAGAGGGTTGGTGCAGGGTGAGAGGGTTTGTTGAAGGGGGGTGGAGGATGCAGGGTGAGAGTGGGTTGGTGTAGGGGGGCAAGGGATGCAGGACTTGAGATGGTTGGTGTAGGGTGAGAGGAAACAGCGTGAGGGAAGACACAGGGTGGGATTGGGTTGGTGTAGGGTGAGGGAAGATGCAGGGTGAGAGGGGGCGGAGGACACAGGATGAGGGAAGACTCAGGGTGAGAGGGGGTTGATGTAGGGTGAGAGGGGGTTGGTGAAAGGGGACGGAGGAAGCAGGGAGAGAGAGGGTTGGTGCAGGGTGAGAGGGTTTGTTGAAGGGGGGTGGAGGATGCAGGTGCAGGGGGGCGTGGGATGCAGGGGTAGAAAGGGTTGGTGCAGGGTTAGAGGACACAGGGTGAGGGAAGACACAGGGTGAGAGTGGGGTTGGTGTAGGGTAAGGGAAGACTCAAGGTGAGAGGGGGTTGATGTAGGGTGAGAGGGGGTTGGTGAAAGGGGACGGAGGATGCAGAGTGAGAGTGGGTTGGTGCTGGGGGGCAAGGGATTCAGGACTTGAGATGGTTGGTGTAGGGTGAGAGGAAACAGGGTGAGGGAAGACACAGGGTGGGATTGGGTTGGTGTAGGGTGAGGGAAGATGCAGGGTGAGAGGGGGCGGAGGACACAGGATGAGGGAAGACTCAGGATGAGAGAGGGTTGGTGAAGGGTGAGAGGGTTTGATGAAGGGGGTGGAGGATGCAGGTGCAGGGGGGCGTGGGATTCAGGGGTACAGAGGGTTGGTGCAGGGTGAGAGGACACAGGGTGAGGGAAGACACAGGGTGAGAGTGGGGTTGGTGTAGGGTGAGGGAAGACTCAGGGTGAGAGGGGGATGATGTAGGGTGAGAGGGGGTTGGTGAAAGGGGACGGAGGAAGCAGGGTGAGAGAGGGTTGGTGCAGGGTGAGAGGGTTTGTTGAAGGGGGGTGGAGGATGCAGGGTGAGAGTGGGTTGGTGCAGGGGGGCAAGGGATGCAGGATTTGAGATGGTTGGTGTAGGGTGAGAGGAAACAGGGTGAGGGAAGACACAGGGTGGGATTGGGTTGGTGTAGGGTGAGGGAAGATGCAGGGTGAGAGGGGGCGCAGGACACAGGATGAGGGAAGACTTAGGGTGAGAGGGGGTTTATGTAGGGTGAGAGGGGGTTGGTGAAAGGGGACGGAGGAAGCAGGGTGAGAGAGGGTTGGTGCAGGGTGAGAGGGTTTGTTGAAGGGGGGAGGAGGATGCAGGGTGAGAGTGGGTTGGTGCAGGGGGGCAAGGGATGCAGGATTTGAGATGGTTGGTTTAGGGTGAGAGGAAACAGGGTAAGGGAAGGCTCAGCGTGGGATTGGGTGGGTGAAGGGTGAGAGGGGGTTGGTGAAAGGGGACGGAGGAAGCAGGGTGAGAGAGGGGTTGGTGAAGGGTGAGAGGGTTTGATAAAGGGGGGTGGAGGATGCAGGTGCAGGGGGGCGTGGGATTCAGCGGTACCGAGGGTTGGTGCAGGGTGAGAGGACACAGGGTGAGGGAAGACACAGGGTGAGAGTGGGGTTGGTGTAGGGTGAGGGAAGACTCAGGTGAGAGGGGGTTAATGTAGGGTGAGAGGGGGTTGGTGAAAGGGGACGGAGGAAGCAGGGTGAGAGAGGGTTGGGGCAGGGTTAAAGGGGGTTTGTTGAAGGGGGGTGGAGGATGCAGGGTGAGAGTGGGTTGGTGCAGGGGGGCAATGGATACAGGATTTGAGATGGTTGGTGTAGGGTGAGAGGAAACAGGGTGAGGGAAGACACAGGGTGGGATTGGGTGGGTGTAGGGTGAGGGATGATGCAGGGTGAGAGGGGGCGGAGGACACAGGATGAGGGAAGACTCAGGGTGAGAGGGGGTAGATGTAGGGTGAGAGGGGGTTGGTGAAAGGGGACGGAGGAAGCAGGGTGAGAGAGGGTTGGTGCAGGGTGAGAGGGTTTGTTGAAGGGGGGGTGGAGGATGCAGGGTGAGAGTGGGTTGGTGCAGGGGGGCAAGGGATACAGGATTTGAGATGGTTGGTGTAGGGTGAGAGGAAACAGGGTGAGGGAAGACACAGGGTGGGATTGGGTGGGTGTAGGGGGAGGGAAGATGCAGGGTGAGAGGGGGCGGAGGACACAGGATGAGGGAAGACTCAGGGTGAGAGGGGGTAGATGTAGGGTGAGAGGGGGTTGGTGAAAGGGGACGGAGGAAGCAGGGTGAGAGAGGGTTGGTGCAGGGTGAGAGGGTTTGTTGAAGGGGGGTGGAGGATGCAGGGTGAGAGTGGGTTGGTGCAGGGGGGCAAGGGATGCAGGACTTGAGATGGTTGGTGTAGGGTGAGAGGAAACAGGGTGAGGGAACACACAGGGTGGGATTGGGTGGGTGTAGGGTGAGGGAAGATGCAGGGTGAGAGGGGGCGGAGGACACAGGATGAGGGAAGACTCAGGGTGAGAGGGGGTTGATGTAGGGTGAGAGGGGGTTGGTGAAAGGGGACGGAGGATGCAGGGAGAGAGAGGGTTGGTGCAGCGTGAGAGGGTTTGTTGAAGGGGGGTGGAGGATGCAGGTGCAGGGGGGCGTGGGATGCAGGGGTAGAAAGGGTTGGTGCAGGGTTAGAGGACACAGGGTGAGGGAAGACACAGGGTGAGAGTGGGGTTGGTGTAGAGTAAGGGAAGACTCAAGGTGAGAGGGGGTTGATGTAGGGTGAGAGGGGGTTGGTGAAAGGGGACGGAGGATGCAGGGTGAGAGTGGGTTGGTGCAGGGGGGGCAAGGGATACAGGATTTGAGATGGTTAGTGTAGGGTGAGAGGAAACAGGGTGAGGGAAGACACATGGTTGGATTGGGTGGGTGTAGGGTGAGGGAAGATGCAGGGTGAGAGGGGGCGGAGGACACAGGATGAGGGATGACTCAGGGTGAGAGGGGGTAGATGTAGGGTGAGAGTGGGTTGGTGAAAGGGGACGGAGGAAGCAGGGTGAAAGAGGGTTGGTGCAGAGTGAGAGGGTTTGTTGAAGGGGGGTGGAGGATGCAGGGTGAGAGTGGGTTGGTGCAGGGGGGCAAGGGATGCAGGATTTGAGATGGTTGGTGTAGGGTGAGAGGAAACAGGGTGAGGGAGGACACAGGGTGGGATTGGGTTGGTGTAGGGTGAGGGAAGATGCAGGGTGAGAGGGGGCGGAGGACACAGGATGAGGGAAGACTCAGGGTGAGAGGGGGTTGCTGTAGGGTGAGAGGAGGTTGGTGAAAGGGGACGGAGGAAGCAGGGTGAGAGAGGGTTGGTGCAGGGTGAGAGGGTTTGTTGAAGGGGGGTGGAGGATGCAGGGTGAGAGTGGGTTGGTGCAGGGGGGCAAGGGATGCAGGATTTGAGATGGTTGGTGTAGGGTGAGAGGAAACAGGGTGAGGGAAGGCTCAGGGTGAGAGGGGGTTGGTGAAGGTAGAGAGGGGGTTGGTGAAAGGGGACGGAGGAGGCAGGGTGAGAGAGGGTTGGTGAAGGGTGAGAGGGTTTGATGAAAGGGGGTGGTGGATGCAGGTGCAGGGGGGCGTTGGATTCAGGGGTACAGAGGGTTGGTGCAGGGTGAGAGGACACAGGGTGAGGGAAGACACAGGGTGAGAGTGGGGTTGGTGTAGGGTGAGGGAGGACTCAGGGTGAGAGGGGGTTGTTGTAGGGTGAGAGGGGTTGGTGAAAGGGGAAGGAGGAAGCAGGGTGAGAGAGGGTTGGTGCAGGGTGAGAGGGTTTGTTGAAGGGGGGTGGAGGATGCAGGGTGAGAGTGGGTTGGTGCAGGGGGGCAAGGGATGCAGGATTTGAGATGGTTGGTGTAGGGTGAGAGGAAACAGGGTGAGGGAAGGCTCAGGGTGGGATTGGGTGGGTGAAGGGTGAGAGGGGGTTGGTGAAAGGGGACGGAGGAAGCAGGGTGAGAGTGGGGTTGGTGAAGGGTGAGAGGGTTTGATGAAGGGGGGTGGAGGATGCAGGTGCAGGGGGGCGTGGGATTCAGGGGTACAGAGGGTTGGTGCAGGGTGAGAGGACACAGGGTGAGGGAAGACACAGGGTGAGAGTGGGGATGGTGTAGGGTGAGGGAAGACTCAGGGTGAGAGGGGGTTGATGTAGGGTGAGAGGGGGTTGGTGAAAGGGGAAGGAGGAAGCAGGGTGAGAGAGGGTTGGTGCAGGGTGAGAGGGTTTGTTGAAGGGGGGTGGAGGATGCAAGGTGAGAGTGGGTTGGTGCAGGGGGGCAAGGGATACAAGATTTGAGATGGTTGGTGTAGGGTGAGAGGAAACAGGGTGAGGGAAGACACAGGGTGGGATTGGGTGGGTGTAGGGTGAGGGAAGAGGCAGGGTGAGAGGGGGCGGAGGACATAGGATGAGGGAAGACTCAGGGTGAGAGGGGGTAGATGTAGGGTGAGAGGGGGTTGGTGAAAGGGGACGGAGGACGCAGGGTGAGAGAGGGTTGGAGCAGGGTGAGAGGGTTTGTTGAAGGGAGGTGGAGGATGCAGGTGGAGGGGGGCGTGGGATGCACGGGTAGAAAGGGTTGGTGCAGGGTTAGAGGACACAGGGTGAGGGAAGACACAGGGTGAGAGGGGGTTGATGTAGGGTGAGAGGGGGTTGGTGAAAGGGGACGGAGGAAGCAGGGTGAGAGAGGGTGGGTGCAGGGTGAGAGGGTTTGATGAAGGGGGGTGAAGGATGCAGGGTGAGAGTGGGTTGGTGTAGGGTGAGAGTAAACAGGGTGAGGGAAGGCTCAGGGTGAGAGGGGGTTGATGTAGGGTGAGAGGGGGTTGGTGAAAGGGGACGGAGGATGCAGGGAGAGAGAGGGTTGGTGCAGCGTGAGAGGGTTTGTTGAAGGGGGGTGGAGGATGCAGGGGTAGAAAAGGTTGGTGCAGGGTTAGAGGACACAGGGTGAGGGAAGACACAGGGTGAGAGTGGGGTTGGTGTAGGGTAAGGGAAGACTCAAGGTGAGAGGGGGTTGATGTAGGGTGAGAGGGGGTTGGTGAAAGGGGACGGAGGATGCAGAGTGAGAGTGGGTTGGTGCTGGGGGGCAAGGGATTCAGGACTTGATATGGTTGGTGTAGGGTGAGAGGAAACAGGGTGAGGGAAGACACAAGGTGGGATTGGGTTGGTGTAGGGTGAGGGAAGATACAGGGTGAGAGGGGGCGGAGGACACAGGATGAGGGAAGACTCAGGGTGAGAGGGGGTTGATGTAGGGTGAGAGGGGGTTGGTGAAAGGGGACGGAGGAAGCAGGGTGAGAAAGGGTCGGTTCAGGGTGAGAGGGTTTGTTGAAGGGGGGTGGAGGATGCAGGGTGAGAGTGGGTTGGTGCAGGGGGGCAAGGGATACAGGATTTGAGATGGTTAGTGTAGGGTGAGAGGAAACAGGGTGAGGGAAGACACAGGGTTGGATTGGGTGGGTGTAGGGTGAGGGAAGATGCAGGGTGAGAGGGGGCGGAGGACACAGGATGAGGGATGACTCAGGGTGAGAGGGGGTAGATGTAGGGTGAGAGTGGGTTGGTGAAAGGGGACGGAGGAAGCAGGGTGAGAGAGGGTTGGTGCAGAGTGAGAGGGTTTGTTGAAGGGGGGTGGAGGATGCAGGGTGAGAGTGGGTTGGTGCAGGGGGGCAAGGGATGCAGGATTTGAGATAGTTGGTGTAGGGTGAGAGGAAACAGGGTGAGGGAGGACACAGGGTGGGATTGGGTTGGTGTAGGGTGAGGGAAGATGCAGGGTGAGAGGGGGCGGAGGACACAGGATGAGGGAAGACTCAGGGTGAGAGGGGGTTGCTGTAGGGTGAGAGGAGGTTGGTGAAAGGGGACGGAGGAAGCAGGGTGAGAGAGGGCTGGTGCAGGGTGAGAGGGTTTGTTGAAGGGGGGTGGAGGATGCAGGGTGAGAGTGGGTTGGTGCAGGGGGGCAAGGGATGCAGGATTTGAGATGGTTGGTGTAGGGTGAGAGGAAACAGGGTGAGGGAAGGCTCAGGGTGAGAGGGGGTTGGTGAAGGTAGAGAGGGGGTTGGTGAAAGGGGACGGAGGAAGCAGGGTGAGAGAGGGTTGGTGAAGGGTGAGAGGGTTTGATGAAAGGGGGTGGTGGATGCAGGTGCAGGGGGGCGTGGGATTCAGGGGTACAGAGGGTTGGTGCAGGGTGAGAGGACACAGGGTGAGGGAAGACACAGGGTGAGAGTGGGGTTGGTGTAGGGTGAGGGAGGACTCAGGGTGAGAGGGGGTTGATGTAGGGTGAGAGGGGTTGGTGAAAGGGGAAGGAGGAAGCAGGGTGAGAGAGGGTTGGTGCAGGGTGAGAGGGTTTGTTGAAGGGGGGTGGAGGATGCAGGGTGAGAGTGGGTTGGTGCAGGGGGGCAAGGGATGCAGGATTTGAGATGGTTGGTGTAGGGTGAGAGGAAACAGGGTGAGGGAAGGCTCAGGGTGGGATTGGGTGGGTGAAGGGTGAGAGGGGGTTGGTGAAAGGGGACGGAGGAAGCAGGGTGAGAGTGGGGTTGGTGAAGGGTGAGAGGGTTTGATGAAGGGGGGTGGAGGATGCAGGTGCAGGGGGGCGTGGGATTCAGGGGTACAGAGGGTTGGTGCAGGGTGAGAGGACACAGGGTGAGGGAAGACACAGGGTGAGAGTGGGGTTGGTGTAGGGTGAGGGAAGACTCAGGGTGATAGGGGGTTGATGTAGGGTGAGAGGGGGTTGGTGAAAGGGGAAGGAGGAAGCAGGGTGAGAGAGGGTTGGTGCAGGGTGAGAGGGTTTGTTGAAGGGGGGTGGAGGATGCAAGGTGAGAGTGGGTTGGTGCAGGGGGGCAAGGGATACAGGATTTGAGATGGTTGGTGTAGGGTGAGAGGAAACAGGGTGAGGGAAGACACAGGGTGGGATTGGGTGGGTGTAGGGTGAGGGAAGATGCAGGGTGAGAGGGGGCGGAGGACACAGGATGAGGGAAGACTCAGGGTGAGAGGGGGTAGATGTAGGGTGAGAGGGGGTTGGTGAAAGGGGAGGGAGGAAGCAGGGTGAGAGAGGGTTGGTGCAGGGTGAGAGGGTTTGTTGAAGGGGGGTGGAGGATGCAGGGTGAGAGTGGGTTGGTGCAGGGGGGCAAGGGATGCAGGACTTGAGATGGTTGGTGTAGGGTGAAAGGAAACAGGGTGAGGGAAGACACAGGGTGGGATTGGGTTGGTGTAGGGTGAGGGAAGATGCAGGGTGAGAGGGGGCGGAGGACACAGGATGAGGGAAGATTCAGGGTGAGAGGGGGTTGATGTAGGGTGAGAGGGGGTTGGTGAAAGGGGACGGAGGAAGCAGGGTGAGAGAGGGTTGGTGCAGGGTGAGAGGGTTTGTTGAAGGGGGGTGGAGGATGCAGGTGGAGGGGGGCGTGGGATGCACGGGTAGAAAGGGTTGGTGCAGGGTTAGAGGACACAGGGTGAGGGAAGACACAGGGTGAGAGGGGGTTGATGTAGGGTGAGAGGGGGTTGGTGAAAGGGGACGGAGGAAGCAGGGTGAGAGAGGGTGGGTGCAGGGTGAGAGGGTTTGATGAAGGGGGGTGGAGGATGCAGGGTGAGAGTGGGTTGGTGTAGGGTGAGAGTAAACAGGGTGAGGGAAGGCTCAGGGTGAGAGGGGGTTGGTGAAGGGTGAGAGGGGGTTGGTGAAAGGGGACGGAGGAAGCAGGGTGAGAGAGGGTTGGTGAAGGGTGAGAGGGTTTGATGAAGGGGGTGGAAGATGTAGGTGCAGGGGGGCGTGGGAATCAGGGGTACAGAGGGTTGGTGCAGGGTGAGAGGACACAGGGTGAGGGAAGACACAGGGTGAGAGTGGGGTTGGTGTAGGGTGAGGGAAGACTCAGGGTGAAAGGGGGTTGATGTAGGGTGAGAGGGGGTTGGTGAAAGGGGGCGGAGGAAGCAGGGTGAGAGAGGGTTGGTGCAGGGTGAGAGGGTTTGTTGGAGGGGGGTGGAGGATGCAGTGTGAGAGTGGGTTGGTGCAGGGGGGCAAGGGATGCAGGATTTGAGATGGTTGGTGTAGGGTGAGAGGAAACAGGGTGAGGGAAGACACAGGATGGGATTGGGTTGGTTTAGGGTGAGGGACGATGCAGGGTGAGAGGGGGGCGGAGGACACAGGATGAGGGAAGACTCAGGGTGAGAGGGGGTTCATGTAGGGTGAGAGGGGGTTGGTGAAAGGGGACGGAGGAAGCAGGGTGAGAGAGGGTTGGTGCAGGGTGAGAGGGTTTGTTGAAGGGGGGTGGAGGATGCAGGGTGAGAGTGGGTTGGTGCAGGGGGGCAAGGGATGCAGGATTTGAGATGGTTGGTGTAGGGTGAGAGGAAACAGGGTGAGGGAAGACACAGGGTGGGATTGGGTTGGTGTAGGGTGAGAGGGGGTTGGTGAAAGGGGACGGAGAAAGCAGGGTGAGAGAGGGTTGGTGAAGGGTGAGAGGGTTTGATGAAGGGGGGTGGAGGATGCAGGGTGAGAGTGGGTTGGTGCAGGGGGGCAATGGATACAGGATTTGAGATGTTTGGTGTAGGGTGAGAGGAAACAGGGTGAGGGAAGACACAGGGTGGGATTGGGTGGGTGTAGGGTGAAGGAAGATGCAGGGTGAGAGGGGGCGGAGGACACAGGATGAGGGAAGACTCAGGGTGAGAGGGGGTAGATGTAGGGTGAGAGGGGGTTGGTGAAAGGGGACGGAGGAAGCAGGGTGAGAGAGGGTTGGTGCAGGGTGAGAGGGTTTGTTGAAGGGGGGTGGAGGATGCAGGATGAGAGTGGGTTGGTGCAGGGGGGCAAGGGATACAGGATTTGAGATGGTTGGTGTAGGGTGAGAGGAAACAGGGTGAGGGAAGACACAGGGTGGGATTGGGTGGGTGTAGGGGGAGGGAAGATGCAGGGTGAGAGGGGACGGAGGACACAGGATGAGGGAAGACCCAGGGTGAGAGGGGGTAGATGTAGGGTGAGAGGGGGTTGGTGAAAGGGGACGGAGGAAGCAGGGTGAGAGAGGGTTGGTGCAGGGTGAGAGGGTTTGTTGAAGGGGGGTGGAGGATGCAGGGTGAGAGTGGGTTGGTGCAGGGGGGCAAGGGATGCAGGACTTGAGATGGTTGGTGTAGGGTGAGAGGAAACAGGGTGAGGGAAGACACAGGGTGAGGGAAGATGCAGGGTGAGAGGGGGCAGAGGACACAGGATGAGGGAAGACTCAGGGTGAGAGGGGGTAGATGTAGTGTGAGAGGGGGTTGGTGAAAGGGAACGGAGGAAGCAGGGTGAGAGAGGGTTGGTGCAGGGTGAGAGGGTTTGTTGAAGGGGGGGTGGAGGATGCAGGGTGAGAGTAAGTTGGTGCAGGGGGGCAAGGGATAGAGTATTTGAGATGGTTAGTGTAGGGTGAGAGGAAACAGGGTGAGGGAAGACACAGGGTGGGATTGGGTTGGTGTAGGGTGAGGGAAGATGCAGGGTGAGAGGGGGCGGAGGACACAGGATGAGGGAAGACTCAGGGTGAGAGGGGGTTTATGTAGGGTGAAAGGGGACAGAGGAAGCAGGGTGAGAGAGTTGGTGCAGGGTGAGAGGGTTTGTTGAAGGGGGTGGAGGATGCAGGGTGATAGTGGGTTGGTGCAGGGGGGCCAGGGATGCAGGATTTGAGATGGTTGGTGTAGGGTGAGAGGGAACAGGGTGAGGGAAGGCTCAGGGTGAGAGGGGGTTGGTGAAGGGTAAGAGGGGATTGGTGAAAGGGGACGGAGGAAGCAGGGTGAGAGAGGGTTGGTGAAGGTTGAGAGGGTTTGATGAAGGGGGGTGGAAGGTGCAGGGGGGCGTGGGATTCAGGGGTACAGAGGGTTGGTGCAGGGTGAGAGGACACAGGGTGAGGGTAGACACAGGGTGAGAGTGGGGTTGGTGTAGGGTGAGGGAAGGCTCAGGGTGAGAGGGGGTTGATGTAGGGTGAGAGGGGGTTGGTGCAGGGGGGCAAGGGATGCAGGATTTGAGATGGTTGGTGTAGGGTGAGAGGAAACAGGGTGAGGGAAGGCTCAGGGTGGGATTGGGTGGGTGAAGGGTGAGAGGGGGTTGGTGAAAGGGGACGGAGGAAGCAGGGTGAGAGAGGGGTTGGTGAAGGGTGAGAGGGTTTGATGAAGGGGGGTGGAGGATGCAGGTGCAGGGGGGCGTGGGATTCAGGGGTACAGAGGGTTGGTGCAGGGTGAGAGGACACAGAGTGAGGGAAGACACAGGGTGAGAGTGGGGTTGGTGTAGGGTGAGGGAAGGCTCAGGGTGAGAGGGGGTTGATGTAGGGTGAGAGGGGGTTGGTGAAAGGGGACGGAGGAAGCAGGGTGAGAGAGGGTTGGTGCAGGGTGAGAGGGTTTGATGAAGGGGGGTGGAGGATGCAGGGTGAGAGTGGGTTGGTGCAGGGGGGGCAAGAGATGCAGGATTTGAGATGGTTGGTGTAGGGTGAGAGGAAAAGGGTGAGGGAAGGCTCAGGGTGAGAGGGGGTTGGTGAAAGGGGACGGAGGAAGCAGGGTGAGAGAGGGTTGGTGAAGGGTGAGAGGGTTTGATGAAGGGGGTGGAGGATGCAGGTGCAGGGGGGCGTGGGATTCAGGGGTACAGAGGGTTGGTGCAGGGTGAGAGGACACAGGGTGAGGGAAGACACAGGGTGAGAGTGGGGTTGGGGTAGGGTGAGGGAAGACTCAGGGTGAGAGGGGGATGATGTAGGGTGAGAGGGGGTTGGTGAAAGGGGACGGAGTAAGCAGGGTAAGAGAGGGTTGGTGAAGGGTGAGAGGGTTTGTTGAAGGGGGGTGGAGGATGCAGGGTGAGAGTGGGTTGGTGCAAGGGATACAGGATTGGAGATGGTTGGTGTAGGGTGAGAGGAAACAGGGTGAGGGAACACACAGGGTGGGTTTGGGTGGGTGTAGGGTGAGGGAAGATGCAGGGTGAGAAAGGCGGAGGACACAGGATGAGGGAAGACTCAGGGTGAGAGGGGGTAGATGTAGGGTGAGAGGGGGTTGGTGAAAGGGGACGGAGGAAGCAGGGTGAGAGAGGGTTGGTGCAGGGTGAGAGGGTTTGTTGGAGGGGGGTGGAGGATGCAGTGTAAGAGTGGGTTGGTGCAGGGGGGCAAGGGATGCAGGATTTGAGATGGTTGGTGTAGGGTGAGAGGAAACAGGGTGAGGGAAGACACAGGATGGGATTGGGTTGGTTTAGGGTGAGGGACGATGCAGGGTGAGAGGGGGGCGGAGGACACAGGATGAGGGAAGACTCAGGGTGAGAGGGGGTTCATGTAGGGTGAGAGGGGGTTGGTGAAAGGGGACGGAGGAAGCAGGGTGAGAGAGGGTTGGTGCAGGGTGAGAGGGTTTGTTAAAGGGGGGTGGAGGATGCAGGGTGAGAGTGGGTTGGTGCAGGGGGGCAAGGGATGCAGGATTTAAGATGGTTGGTGAAGGGTGAGAGGAAACAGGGTGAGGGAAGGCTCAGGGTGAGAGGGGGTTGGTGAAGGGTGAGAGGGGGTTGGTGAAAAGGGACGGAGGAAGCAGGGTGAGAGAGGGTTGGTGAAGGGTGAGAGGGTTTGATGAAGGGGGGTGGAGGATGCAGGTGCAGGGGGGCGTGGGATTCAGGGGTACATAGGGTTGGTGCAGGGTGGGAGGACACAGGGTGAGGGAAGACACAGGGTGAGAGTGGGGTTGGTGTAGGGTGAGGGAAGACTCAGGGTGAGAGGGGGTTGCTGTAGGGTGAGAGGAGGTTGGTGAAAGGGGACGGAGGAAGCAGGGTGAGAGAGGGTTGGTGCAGGGTGAGAGGGTTTGTTGAAGGGGGGTGGAGGATGCAGGGTGAGAGTGGGTTGGTGCAGGGGGGCCAGGGATGCAGGATTTGAGATGGTTGGTGTAGGGTGAGAGGAAACAGGGTGAGGGAAGGCTCAGGGTGAGAGGGGGTTGGTGAAGGGTGAGAGGGGATTGGTGAAAGGGGACGGAGGAAGCAGGGTGAGAGAGGGTTGGTGAAGGGTGAGAGCGTTTGATGAAGGGGGGTGGAGGATGCAGGTGCAGGGGGGCGTGGGATTCAGGGGTACAGAGGGTTGGTGCAGGGTGAGAGGACACAGGGTGAGGGAAGACACAGGGTGAGAGTGGGGTTGGTGTAGGGTGAGGGAAGACTCAGGGTGAGAGGGTTGATGTAGGGTGAGAGGGGTGGGTGAAAGGGGACGGAGGAAGCAGGGTGAGAGAGGGTTGGTGCAGGGTGAGAGGTTTTGTTGAAGGGGGGAGGAGGATGCAGGGTGAGAGTGGGTTGGTGCAGGGGGGCAAGGGATGCAGGATTTGAGATGGTTGGTTTAGGGTGAGAGGAAACAGGATGAGGGAAGGCTCAGGGTGGGATTGGGTGGGTGAAGGGTGAGAGGGGGTTGGTGAAAGGGGACGGAGGAAGCAGGGTGAGAGAGGGGTTGGTGAAGGGTGAGAGGGTTTGATGAAGGGGGGTGGAGGATGCAGGTGCAGGGGGGCGTGGGATTCAGGGGTTCCGAGGGTTGGTGCAGGGTGAGAGGACACAGGGTGAGGGAAGACACAGGATGAGAGTGGGGTTGGTGTAGGGTGAGGGAAGACTCAGGTGAGAGGGGGTTGATGTAGGGTGAGAGGGGGTTGGTGAAAGGGGACGGAGGAAGCAGGGTGAGAGAGGGTTGGTGCAGGGTTAAAGGGGGTTTGTTGAAGGGGGGTGGAGGATGCAGGGTGAGAGTGGGTTGGCGCAGGGGGGCAATGAATACAGGATTTGAGATGGTTGGTGTAGGGTGAGAGGAAACAGGGTGAGGGAAGACACAGGGTGGGATTGGGTAGGTGTAGGGTGAGGGAAGATGCAGGGTGAGAGGGGGCGGAGGACACAGGATGAGGGAAGACTCAGGGTGAGAGGGGGTAGATGTAGGGTTAGAGGGGGTTGGTGAAAGGGGACGGAGGAAGCAGGGTGAGAGAGGGTTGGTGCAGGGTGAGAGGGTTTGTTAAAGAGGGATGGAGGATGCAGGGTGAGAGTGGGATGGTGTAGGGGGGCAAGGGATACAGGATTTGAGATGGTTGGTGTAGGGTGAGAGGAAACAGGGTGAGGGAAGACACAGGGTGGGATTGGGTGGGTGTAGGGGGAGGGAAGATGCAGGGTGAGAGGGGGCGGAGGACACAGGATGAAGGAAGACTCAGGGTGAGAGGGAGTAGATGTAGGGTGAGAGGGGGTTGGTGAAAGGGGACGGAGGAAGCAGGGTGAGAGGGTTGGTGCAGGGTGAGAGGGTTTGTTGAAGGGGGGTGGAGGATGCAGGGTGAGAGTGGGTTGGTGCAGGGGGGCAAGGGATGCAGGACTTGAGATGGTTGGTGTAGGGTGAGAGGAAACAGGGTGAGGGAAGACACAGGGTGGGATTGGGTTGGTGTAGGGTGAGGGAAGATGCAGGGTGAGAGGGGGCGGAGGACACAGGTTGAGGGAAGACTCAGGGTGAGAGGGGGTTGATGTAGGGTGAGAGGGGGTTGGTGAAAGGGGACGGAGGAAGCAGGGAGAGAGAGGGTTGGTGCAGGGTGAGAGGGTTTGTTGAAGGGGGGTGGAGGATGCAGGTGCAGGGGGGCGTGGGATGCAGGGGTAGAAAGGGTTGGTGCAGGGTTAGAGGACACAGGGTGAGGGAAGACACAGGGTGAGAGTGGGGTTGGTGTAGGGTAAGGGAAGACTCAAGGTGAGAGGGGGTTGATGTAGGGTGAGAAGGGGTTGGTGAAAGGGGACGGAGGATGCAGAGTAAGAGTGGGTTGGTGCTGGGGGGCAAGGGATTCAGGACTTGAGATGGTTGGTGTAGGGTGAGAGGAAACAGGGTGAGGGAAGACACAGGGTGGGATTGGGTTGGTGTAGGGTGAGGGAAGATGCAGGGTGAGAGGGGCGGAGGACACAGGATGAGGGAAGACTCAGGGTGAGAGAGGGTTGGTGAAGGGTGAGAGGGTTTGATGAAGGGGGTGGAGGATGCAGGTGCAGGGGGGCGTGGGATTCAGGGGTACAGAGGGTTGGTGCAGGGTGAGAGGACACAGGGTGAGGGAAGACACAGGGTGAGAGTGGGGTTGGTGTAGGGTGAGGGAAGACTCAGGGTGAGAGGGGGATGATGTAGGGTGAGAGGGGGTTGGTTAAAGGGGACGGAGGAAGCAGGGTGAGAGAGGGTTGGTGCAGGGTGAGAGGGTTTGTTGAAGGGGGGAGGAGGATGCAGGGTGAGAGTGGGTTGGTGCAGGGGGGCAAGGGATGCAGGATTTGAGATGGTTGGTTTAGGGTGAGAGGAAACAGGGTAAGGGAAGGCTCAGCGTGGGATTGGGTGGGTGAAGGGTGAGAGGGAGTTGGTGAAAGGGGACGGAGGAAGCAGGGTGAGAGAGGGGTTGGTGAAGGGTGAGAGGGTTTGATGAATGGGGGTGGAGGATGCAGGTGCAGGGGGGCGTGGGATTCAGCGGTACCGAGGGTTGGTGCAGGGTGAGAGGACACAGGGTGAGAGTGGGGTTGGTGTAGGGTGAGGGAAGACTCAGGTGAGAGGGGGTTAATGTAGGGTGAGAGGGGGTTGGTGAAAGGGGACGGAGGAAGCAGGGTGAGAGAGGGTTGGTGCAGGGTTAAAGGGGGTTTGTTGAAGGGGGGTGGAGGATGCAGGGTGAGAGTGGGTTGGTGCAGGGGGGCAATGGATACAGGATTTGAGATGGTTGGTGTAGGGTGAGAGGAAACAGGGTGAGGGAAGACACAGGGTGGGATTGGGTGGGTGTAGGGTGAGGGAAGATGCAGGGTGAGAGGGGGCGGAGGACACAGGATGAGGGAAGACTCAGGGTGAGAGGGGGTAGATGTAGGGTTAGAGGGGGTTGGTGAAAGGGGACGGAGGAAGCAGGGTGAGAGAGGGTTGGTGCAGGGTGAGAGGGTTTGTTAAAGAGGGATGGAGGATGCAGGGTGAGAGTGGGTTGGTGTAGGGGGGCAAGGGATACAGGATTTGAGATGGTTAGTGTAGGGTGAGAGGAAACAGGGTGAGGGAAGACACAGGGTGGGATTGGGTGGGTGTAGGGGGAGGGAAGATGAAGGGTGAGAGGGGGCGGAGGACACAGGATGAAGGAAGACTCAGGGTGAGAGGGAGTAGATGTAGGGTGAGAGGGGGTTGGTGAAAGGGGACGGAGGAAGCAGGGTGAGAGAGGGTTGGTGCAGGGTGAGAGGGTTTGTTGAAGGGGGGTGGAGGATGCAGGGTGAGAGTGGGTTGGTGCAGGGGGGCAAGGGATGCAGGACTTGAGATGGTTGGTGTAGGGTGAGAGGAAACAGGGTGAGGGAAGACACAGGGTGGGATTGGGTTGGTGTAGGGTGAGGGAAGATGCAGGGTGAGAGGGGGCGGAGGACACAGGATGAGGGAAGACTCAGGGTGAGAGGGGGTTGATGTAGGGTGAGAAAGGGTTGGTGAAAGGGGACGGAGGAAGCAGGGAGAGAGAGGGTTGGTGCAGGGTGAGAGGGTTTGTTGAAGGGGGGTGGAGGATGCAGGTGCAGGGGGGCGTGGGATGCAGGGGTAGAAAGGGTTGGTGCAGGGTTAGAGGACACAGGGTGAGGGAAGACACAGGGTGAGAGTGGGGTTGGTGTAGGGTAAGGGAAGACTCAAGGTGAGAGGGGGTTGATGTAGGGTGAGAGGGGGTTGGTGAAAGGGGACGGAGGATGCAGAGTAAGAGTGGGTTGGTGCTGGGGGGCAAGGGATTCAGGACTTGAGATGGTTGGTGTAGGGTGAGAGGAAACAGGGTGAGGGAAGACACAGGGTGGGATTGGGTTGGTGTAGGGTGAGGGAAGATGCAGGGTGAGAGGGGGCGGAGGACACAGGATGAGGGAAGACTCAGGGTGAGAGAGGGTTGGTGAAGGGTGAGAGGGTTTGATGAAGGGGGTGGAGGATGCAGGTGCAGGGGGGCGTGGGATTCAGGGGTACAGAGGGTTGGTGCAGGGTGAGAGGACACAGGGTGAGGGAAGACACAGGGTGAGAGTGGGGTTGGTGTAGGGTGAGGGAAGACTCAGGGTGAGAGGGGGATGATGTAGGGTGAGAGGGGGTTGGTGAAAGGGGACGGAGGAAGCAGGGTGAGAGAGGGATGGTGCAGGGTGAGAGGGTTTGTTGAAGGGGGGAGGAGGATGCAGGGTGAGAGTGGGTTGGTGCAGGGGGGCAAGGGATGCAGGATTTGAGATGGTTGGTTTAGGGTGAGAGGAAACAGGGTAAGGGAAGGCTCAGCGTGGGATTGGGTGGGTGAAGGGTGAGAGGGGGTTGGTGAAAGGGGACGGAGGAAGCAGGGTGAGAGAGGGGTTGGTGAAGGGTGAGAGGGTTTGATGAATGGGGGTGGAGGATGCAGGTGCAGGGGGGCGTGGGATTCAGCGGTACCGAGGGTTGGTGCAGGGTGAGAGGACACAGGGTGAGAGTGGGGTTGGTGTAGGGTGAGGGAAGACTCAGGTGAGAGGGGGTTAATGTAGGGTGAGAGGGGGTTGGTGAAAGGGGACGGAGGAAGCAGGGTGAGAGAGGGTTGGTGCAGGGTTAAAGGGGGTTTGTTGAAGGGGGATGGAGGATGCAGGGTGAGAGTGGGTTGGTGCAGGGGGGCAATGGATACAGGATTTGAGATGGTTGGTGTAGGGTGAGAGGAAACAGGGTGAGGGAAGACACAGGGTGGGATTGGGTGGGTGTAGGGTGAGGGAAGATGCAGGGTGAGAGGGGGCGGAGGACACAGTATGAGGGAAGACTCAGGGTGAGAGGGGGTAGATGTAGGGTTAGAGGGGGTTGGTGAAAGGGGACGGAGGAAGCAGGGTGAGAGAGGGTTGGTGCAGGGTGAGAGGGTTTGTTAAAGAGGGATGGAGGATGCAGGGTGAGAGTGGGTTGGTGTAGGGGGGCAAGGGATACAGGATTTGAGATGGTTGGTGTAGGGTGAGAGGAAACAGGGTGAGGGAAGACACAGGGTGGGATTGGGTGGGTGTAGGGGGAGGGAAGATGCAGGGTGAGAGGGGGCGGAGGACACAGGATGAAGGAAGACTCAGGGTGAGAGGGAGTAGATGTAGGGTGAGAGGGGTTGGTGAAAGGGGACGGAGGAAGCAGGGTGAGAGAGGGTTGGTGCAGGGTGAGAGGGTTTGTTGAAGGGGGGTGGAGGATGCAGGGTGAGAGTGGGTTGGTGCAGGGGGGCAAGGGATGCAGGACTTGAGATGGTTGGTGTAGGGTGAGAGGAAACAGGGTGAGGGAAGACACAGGGTGGGATTGGGTTGGTGTAGGGTGAGGGAAGATGCAGGGTGAGAGGGGGCGGAGGACACAGGATGAGGGAAGACTCAGGGTGAGAGGGGGTTGATGTAGGGTGAGAGGGGGTTGGTGAAAGGGGACGGAGGAAGCAGGGAGAGAGAGGCTTGGTGCAGGGTGAGAGGGTTTGTTGAAGGGGGGTGGAGGATGCAGGTGCAGGGGGGCGTGGGATGCAGGGGTAGAAAGGGTTGGTGCAGGGTTAGAGGACACAGGGTGAGGGAAGACACAGGGTGAGAGTGGGGTTGGTGTAGGGTAAGGGAAGACTCAAGGTGAGAGGGGGTTGATGTAGGGTGAGAGGGGGTTGGTGAAAGGGGACGGAGGATGCAGAGTAAGAGTGGGTTGGTGCTGGGGGGCAAGGGATTCAGGACTTGAGATGGTTGGTGTAGGGTGAGAGGAAACAGGGTGAGGGAAGACACAGGGTGGGATTGGGTTGGTGTAGGGTGAGGGAAGATGCAGGGTGAGAGGGGGCGGAGGACACAGGATGAGGGAAGACTCAGGGTGAGAGAGGGTTGGTGAAGGGTGAGAGGGTTTGATGAAGGGGGTGCAGGATGCAGGTGCAGGGGGGCGTGGGATTCAGGGGTACAGAGGGTTGGTGCAGGGTGAGAGGACACAGGGTGAGGGAAGACACAGGGTGAGAGTGGGGTTGGTGTAGGGTGAGGGAAGACTCAGGGTGAGAGGGGGATGATGTAGGGTGAGAGGGGGTTGGTGAAAGGGGACGGAGGAAGCAGGGTGAGAGAGGGTTGGTGCAGGGTGAGAGGGTTTGTTAAAGAGGGATGGAGGATGCAGGGTGAGAGTGGGTTGGTGTAGGGGGGCAAGGGATACAGGATTTGAGATGGTTGGTGTAGGGTGAGAGGAAACAGGGTGAGGGAAGACACAGGGTGGGATTGGGTGGGTGTAGGGGGAGGGAAGATGCAGGGTGAGAGGGGGCGGAGGACACAGGATGAAGGAAGACTCAGGGTGAGAGGGAGTAGATGTAGGGTGAGAGGGGGTTGGTGAAAGGGGACGGAGGAAGCAGGGTGAGAGAGGGTTGGTGCAGGGTGAGAGGGTTTGTTGAAGGGGGGTGGAGGATGCAGGGTGAGAGTGGGTTGGTGCAGGGGGGCAAGGGATGCAGGACTTGAGATGGTTGGTGTAGGGTGAGAGGAAACAGGGTGAGGGAAGACACAGGGTGGGATTGGGTTGGTGTAGGGTGAGGGAAGATGCAGGGTGAGAGGGGGCGGAGGACACAGGATGAGGGAAGACTCAGGGTGAGAGGGGGTTGATGTAGGGTGAGAGGGGGTTGGTGAAAGGGGACGGAGGAAGCAGGGAGAGAGAGGCTTGGTGCAGGGTGAGAGGGTTTGTTGAAGGGGGGTGGAGGATGCAGGTGCAGGGGGGCGTGGGATGCAGGGGTAGAAAGGGTTGGTGCAGGGTTAGAGGACACAGGGTGAGGGAAGACACAGGGTGAGAGTGGGGTTGGTGTAGGGTAAGGGAAGACTCAAGGTGAGAGGGGGTTGATGTAGGGTGAGAGGGGGTTGGTGAAAGGGGACGGAGGATGCAGAGTAAGAGTGGGTTGGTGCTGGGGGGCAAGGGATTCAGGACTTGAGATGGTTGGTGTAGGGTGAGAGGAAACAGGGTGAGGGAAGACACAGGGTGGGATTGGGTTGGTGTAGGGTGAGGGAAGATGCAGGGTGAGAGGGGGCGGAGGACACAGGATGAGGGAAGACTCAGGGTGAGAGAGGGTTGGTGAAGGGTGAGAGGGTTTGATGAAGGGGGTGGAGGATGCAGGTGCAGGGGGGCGTGGGATTCAGGGGTACAGAGGGTTGGTGCAGGGTGAGAGGACACAGGGTGAGGGAAGACACAGGGTGAGAGTGGGGTTGGTGTAGGGTGAGGGAAGACTCAGGGTGAGAGGGGGATGATGTAGGGTGAGAGGGGGTTGGTGAAAGGGGACGGAGGAAGCAGGGTGAGAGAGGGTTGGTGCAGGGTGAGAGGGTTTGTTGAAGGGGGGGTGGAGGATGCAGGGTGAGAGTGGGTTGGTGCAGGGGGGCAATGGATACAGGATTTGAGATGGTTGGTGTAGGGTGAGAGGAAACAGGGTGAGGGAAGACACAGGGTGGGATTGGGTGGGTGTAGGGTGAGGGAAGATGCAGGGTGAGAGGGGGCGGAGGACACAGGATGAGGGAAGACTCAGGGTGAGAGGGGGTAGATGTAGGGTGAGAGGGGGTTGGTGAAAGGGGACGGAGGAAGCAGGGTGAGAGAGGGTTGGTGCAGGGTTAAAGGGGGTTTGTTGAAGGGGGGTGGAGGATGCAGGGTGAGAGTGGGTTGGTGTAGGGGGGAAAGGGATACAGGATTTGAGATGGTTGGTGTAGGGTGAGAGGAAACAGGGTGAGGGAAGACACAGGGTGGGATTGGGTGGGTGTAGGGGGAGGGAAGATGCAGGGTGAGAGGGGGCGGAGGACACAGGATGAAGGAAGACTCAGGGTGAGAGGGAGTAGATGTAGGGTGAGAGGGGGTTGGTGAAAGGGGACGGAGGAAGCAGGGTGAGAGAGGGTTGGTGCAGGGTGAGAGGGTTTGTTGAAGGGGGGTGGAGGATGCAGGGTGAGAGTGGGTTGGTGCAGGGGGCAAGGGATGCAGGACTTGAGATGGTTGGTGTAGGGTGAGAGGAAACAGGGTGAGGGAAGACACAGGGTGGGATTGGGTTGGTGTAGGGTGAGGGAAGATGCAGGGTGAGAGGGGGCGGAGGACACAGGATGAGGGAAGACTCAGGGTGAGAGGGGGTTGATGTAGGGTGAGAAGGGGTTGGTGAAAGGGGACGGAGGAAGCAGGGAGAGAGAGGGTTGGTGCAGGGTGAGAGGGTTTGTTGAAGGGGGGTGGAGGATGCAGGTGCAGGGGGGCGTGGGATGCAGGGGTAGAAAGGGTTGGTGCAGGGTTAGAGGACACAGGGTGAGGGAAGACACAGGGTGAGAGTGGGGTTGGTGTAGGGTAAGGGAAGACTCAAGGTGAGAGGGGGTTGATGTAGGGTGAGAGGGGGTTGGTGAAAGGGGACGGAGGATGCAGAGTAAGAGTGGGTTGGTGCTGGGGGGCAAGGGATTCAGGACTTGAGATGGTTGGTGTAGGGTGAGAGGAAACAGGGTGAGGGAAGACACAGGGTGGGATTGGGTTGGTGTAGGGTGAGGGAAGATGCAGGGTGAGAGGGGGGCGGAGGACACAGGATGAGGGAAGACTCAGGGTGAGAGAGGGTTGGTGAAGGGTGAGAGGGTTTGATGAAGGGGGTGGAGGATGCAGGTGCAGGGGGGCGTGGGATTCAGGGGTACAGAGGGTTGGTGCAGGGTGAGAGGACACAGGGTGAGGGAAGACACAGGGTGAGAGTGGGGTTGGTGTAGGGTGAGGGAAGACTCAGGGTGAGAGGGGGATGATGTAGGGTGAGAGGGGGTTGGTGAAAGGGGACGGAGGAAGCAGGGTGAGAGAGGGTTGGTGCAGGGTGAGAGGGTTTGTTAAAGGGGGGAGGAGGATGCAGGGTGAGAGTGGGTTGGTGCAGGGGGGCAAGGGATGCAGGATTTGAGATGGTTGGTTTAGGGTGAGAGGAAACAGGGTAAGGGAAGGCTCAGCGTGGGATTGGGTGGGTGAAGGGTGAGAGGGGGTTGGTGAAAGGGGACGGAGGAAGCAGGGTTAGAGAGGGGTTGGTGAAGGGTGAGAGGGTTTGATGAATGGGGGTGGAGGATGCAGGTGCAGGGGGGCCTGGGATTCAGCGGGTACCGAGGGTTGGTGCAGGGTGAGAGGACACAGGGTGAGAGTGGGGTTGGTGTAGGGTGAGGGAAGACTCAGGTGAGAGGGGGTTAATGTAGGGTGGGAGGGGGTTGGTGAAAGGGGACGGAGGAAGCAGGGTGAGAGAGGGTTGGTGCAGGGTTAAAGGGGGTTTGTTGAAGGGGGGTGGAGGATGCAGGGTGAGAGTGGGTTGGTGCAGGGGGGCAATGGATACAGGATTTGAGATGGTTGGTGTAGGGTGAGAGGAAACAGGGTGAGGGAAGACACAGGGTGGGATTGGGTGGGTGTAGGGTGAGGGAAGATGCAGGGTGAGAGGGGGCGGAGGACACAGGATGAGGGAAGACTCAGGGTGAGAGGGGGTAGATGTAGGGTTAGAGGGGGTTGGTGAAAGGGGACGGAGGAAGCAGGGTGAGAGAGGGTTGGTGCAGGGTGAGAGGGTTTGTTAAAGAGGGATGGAGGATGCAGTGTGAGAGTGGGTTGGTGTAGGGGGGCAAGGGATACAGGATTTGAGATGGTTGGTGTAGGGTGAGAGGAAACAGGGTGAGGGAAGACACAGGGTGGGATTGGGTGGGTGTAGGGGGAGGGAAGATGCAGGGTGAGAGGGGGCGGAGGACACAGGATGAAGGAAGACTCAGGGTGAGAGGGAGTAGATGTAGGGTGAGAGGGGGTTGGTGAAAGGGGACGGAGGAAGCAGGGTGAGAGAGGGTTGGTGCAGGGTGAGAGGGTTTGTTGAAGGGGGGTGGAGGATGCAGGGTGAGAGTGGGTTGGTGCAGGGGGGCAAGGGATGCAGGACTTGAGATGGTTGGTGTAGGGTGAGAGGAAACAGGGTGAGGGAAGACACAGGGTGGGATTGGGTTGGTGTAGGGTGAGGGAAGATGCAGGGTGAGAGGGGGCGGAGGACACAGGATGAGGGAAGACTCAGGGTGAGAGGGGGTTGATGTAGGGTGAGAGGGGGTTGGTGAAAGGGGACGGAGGAAGCAGGGAGAGAGAGGGTTGGTGCAGGGTGAGAGGGTTTGTTGAAGGGGGGTGGAGGATGCAGGTGCAGGGGGGCGTGGGATGCAGGGGTAGAAAGGGTTGGTGCAGGGTTAGAGGACACAGGGTGAGGGAAGACACAGGGTGAGAGTGGGGTTGGTGTAGGGTAAGGGAAGACTCAAGGTGAGAGGGGGTTGATGTAGGGTGAGAGGGGGTTGGTGAAAGGGGACGGAGGATGCAGAGTAAGAGTGGGTTGGTGCTGGGGGGCAAGGGATTCAGGACTTGAGATGGTTGGTGTAGGGTGAGAGGAAACAGGGTGAGGGAAGACACAGGGTGGGATTGGGTTGGTGTAGGGTGAGGGAAGATGCAGGGTGAGAGGGGGCGGAGGACACAGGATGAGGGAAGACTCAGGGTGAGAGAGGGTTGGTGAAGGGTGAGAGGGTTTGATGAAGGGGGTGGAGGATGCAGGTGCAGGGGGGCGTGGGATTCAGGGGTACAGAGGGTTGGTGCAGGGTGAGAGGACACAGGGTGAGGGAAGACACAGGGTGAGAGTGGGGTTGGTGTAGGGTGAGGGAAGACTCAGGGTGAGAGGGGGATGATGTAGGGTGAGAGGGGGTTGGTGAAAGGGGACGGAGGAAGCAGAGTGAGAGAGGGTTGGTGCAGGGTGAGAGGGTTTGTTGAAGGGGGGTGGAGGATGCAGGGTGAGAGAGGGTTGGTGCAGGGTAAGAGGGTTTGTTGAAGGGGGGTGGAGGATGCAGGTGCAGGGGGGCGTGGGATGCAGGGGTAGAAAGGGTTGGTGCAGGGTGAGAGGAAACAGGGTGAGGGAAGACACAGGGTGGGATTGGGTGGGTGTAGGGGGAGGGAAGATGCAGGGTGAGAGGGGGCGGAGGACACAGGATGAAGGAAGACTCAGGGTGAGAGGGAGTAGATGTAGGGTGAGAGGGGGTTGGTGAAAGGGGACGGAGGAAGCAGGGTGAGAGAGGGTTGGTGCAGGGTAAGAGGGTTTGTTGAAGGGGGGTGGAGGATGCAGGGTGAGAGTGGGTTGGTGCAGGGGGGCAAGGGATGCAGGACTTGAGATGGTTGGTGTAGGGTGAGAGGAAACAGGGTGAGGGAAGACACAGGGTGGGATTGGGTTGGTGTAGGGTGAGGGAAGATGCAGGGTGAGAGGGGGCGGAGGACACAGGATGAGGGAAGACTCAGGGTGAGAGGGGGTTGATGTAGGGTGAGAGGGGGTTGGTGAAAGGGGACGGAGGAAGCAGGGAGAGAGAGGGTTGGTGCAGGGTGAGAGGGTTTGTTGAAGGGGGGTGGAGGATGCAGGTGCAGGGGGGCGTGGGATGCAGGGGTAGAAAGGGTTGGTGCAGGGTTAGAGGACACAGGGTGAGGGAAGACACAGGGTGAGAGTGGGGTTGGTGTAGGGTAAGGGAAGACTCAAGGTGAGAGGGGGTTGATGTAGGGTGAGAGGGGGTTGGTGAAAGGGGACGGAGGATGCAGAGTAAGAGTGGGTTGGTGCTGGGGGGCAAGGGATTCAGGACTTGAGATGGTTGGTGTAGGGTGAGAGGAAACAGGGTGAGGGAAGACACAGGGTGGGATTGGGTTGGTGTAGGGTGAGGGAAGATGCAGGGTGAGAGGGGGCGGAGGACACAGGATGAGGGAAGACTCAGGGTGAGAGAGGGTTGGTGAAGGGTGAGAGGGTTTGATGAAGGGGGTGGAGGATGCAGGTGCAGGGGGGCGTGGGATTCAGGGGTACAGAGGGTTGGTGCAGGGTGAGAGGACACAGGGTGAGGGAAGACACAGGGTGAGAGTGGGGTTGGTGTAGGGTGAGGGAAGACTCAGGGTGAGAGGGGGATGATGTAGGGTGAGAGGGGGTTGGTGAAAGGGGACGGAGGAAGCAGGGTGAGAGAGGGTTGGTGCAGGGTGAGAGGGTTTGTTGAAGGGGGGAGGAGGATGCAGGGTGAGAGTGGGTTGGTGCAGGGGGGCAAGGGATGCAGGATTTGAGATGGTTGGTTTAGGGTGAGAGGAAACAGGGTAAGGGAAGGCTCAGCGTGGGATTGGGTGGGTGAAGGGTGAGAGGGGGTTGGTGAAAGGGGACGGAGGAAGCAGGGTGAGAGAGGGGTTGGTGAAGGGTGAGAGGGTTTGATGAATGGGGGTGGAGGATGCAGGTGCAGGGGGGCGTGGGATTCAGCGGTACCGAGGGTTGGTGCAGGGTGAGAGGACACAGGGTGAGAGTGGGGTTGGTGTAGGGTGAGGGAAGACTCAGGTGAGAGGGGGTTAATGTAGGGTGAGAGGGGGTTGGTGAAAGGGGACGGAGGAAGCAGGGTGAGAGAGGGTTGGTGCAGGGTTAAAGGGGGTTTGTTGAAGGGGGGTGGAGGATGCAGGGTGAGAGTGGGTTGGTGCAGGGGGGCAATGGATACAGGATTTGAGATGGTTGGTGTAGGGTGAGAGGAAACAGGGTGAGGGAAGACACAGGGTGGGATTGGGTGGGTGTAGGGTGAGGGAAGATGCAGGGTGAGAGGGGGCGGAGGACACAGGATGAGGGAAGACTCAGGGTGAGAGGGGGTAGATGTAGGGTTAGAGGGGGTTGGTGAAAGGGGACGGAGGAAGCAGGGTGAGAGAGGGTTGGTGCAGGGTGAGAGGGTTTGTTAAAGAGGGATGGAGGATGCAGTGTGAGAGTGGGTTGGTGTAGGGGGGCAAGGGATACAGGATTTGAGATGGTTGGTGTAGGGTGAGAGGAAACAGGGTGAGGGAAGACACAGGGTGGGATTGGGTGGGTGTAGGGGGAGGGAAGATGCAGGGTGAGAGGGGGCGGAGGACACAGGATGAAGGAAGACTCAGGGTGAGAGGGAGTAGATGTAGGGTGAGAGGGGGTTGGTGAAAGGGGACGGAGGAAGCAGGGTGAGAGAGGGTTGGTGCAGGGTGAGAGGGTTTGTTGAAGGGGGGTGGAGGATGCAGGGTGAGAGTGGGTTGGTGCAGGGGGGCAAGGGATGCAGGACTTGAGATGGTTGGTGTAGGGTGAGAGGAAACAGGGTGAGGGAAGACACAGGGTGGGATTGGGTTGGTGTAGGGTGAGGGAAGATGCAGGGTGAGAGGGGGCGGAGGACACAGGATGAGGGAAGACTCAGGGTGAGAGGGGGTTGATGTAGGGTGAGAGGGGGTTGGTGAAAGGGGACGGAGGAAGCAGGGAGAGAGAGGGTTGGTGCAGGGTGAGAGGGTTTGTTGAAGGGGGGTGGAGGATGCAGGTGCAGGGGGGCGTGGGATGCAGGGGTAGAAAGGGTTGGTGCAGGGTTAGAGGACACAGGGTGAGGGAAGACACAGGGTGAGAGTGGGGTTGGTGTAGGGTAAGGGAAGACTCAAGGTGAGAGGGGGTTGATGTAGGGTGAGAGGGGGTTGGTGAAAGGGGACGGAGGATGCAGAGTAAGAGTGGGTTGGTGCTGGGGGGCAAGGGATTCAGGACTTGAGATGGTTGGTGTAGGGTGAGAGGAAACAGGGTGAGGGAAGACACAGGGTGGGATTGGGTTGGTGTAGGGTGAGGGAAGATGCAGGGTGAGAGGGGGTGGAGGACACAGGATGAGGGAAGACTCAGGGTGAGAGAGGGTTGGTGAAGGGTGAGAGGGTTTGATGAAGGGGGTGGAGGATGCAGGTGCAGGGGGGCGTGGGATTCAGGGGTACAGAGGGTTGGTGCAGGGTGAGAGGACACAGGGTGAGGGAAGACACAGGGTGAGAGTGGGGTTGGTGTAGGGTGAGGGAAGACTCAGGGTGAGAGGGGGATGATGTAGGGTGAGAGGGGGTTGGTGAAAGGGGACGGAGGAAGCAGAGTGAGAGAGGGTTGGTGCAGGGTGAGAGGGTTTGTTGAAGGGGGGTGGAGGATGCAGGGTGAGAGAGGGTTGGTGCAGGGTAAGAGGGTTTGTTGAAGGGGGGTGGAGGATGCAGGTGCAGGGGGGCGTGGGATGCAGGGGTAGAAAGGGTTGGTGCAGGGTGAGAGGAAACAGGGTGAGGGAAGACACAGGGTGGGATTGGGTGGGTGTAGGGGGAGGGAAGATGCAGGGTGAGAGGGGGCGGAGGACACAGGATGAAGGAAGACTCAGGGTGAGAGGGAGTAGATGTAGGGTGAGAGGGGGTTGGTGAAAGGGGACGGAGGAAGCAGGGTGAGAGAGGGTTGGTGCAGGGTAAGAGGGTTTGTTGAAGGGGGGTGGAGGATGCAGGGTGAGAGTGGGTTGGTGCAGGGGGGCAAGGGATGCAGGACTTGAGATGGTTGGTGTAGGGTGAGAGGAAACAGGGTGAGGGAAGACACAGGGTGGGATTGGGTTGGTGTAGGGTGAGGGAAGATGCAGGGTGAGAGGGGGCGGAGGACACAGGATGAGGGAAGACTCAGGGTGAGAGGGGGTTGATGTAGGGTGAGAGGGGGTTGGTGAAAGGGGACGGAGGAAGCAGGGAGAGAGAGGGTTGGTGCAGGGTGAGAGGGTTTGTTGAAGGGGGGTGGAGGATGCAGGTGCAGGGGGGCGTGGGATGCAGGGGTAGAAAGGGTTGGTGCAGGGTTAGAGGACACAGGGTGAGGGAAGACACAGGGTGAGAGTGGGGTTGGTGTAGGGTAAGGGAAGACTCAAGGTGAGAGGGGGTTGATGTAGGGTGAGAGGGGGTTGGTGAAAGGGGACGGAGGATGCAGAGTAAGAGTGGGTTGGTGCTGGGGGGCAAGGGATTCAGGACTTGAGATGGTTGGTGTAGGGTGAGAGGAAACAGGGTGAGGGAAGACACAGGGTGGGATTGGGTTGGTGTAGGGTGAGGGAAGACTCAGGGTGAGAGGGGGATGATGTAGGGTGAGAGGGGGTTGGTGAAAGGGGACGGAGGAAGCAGGGTGAGAGAGGGTTGGTGCAGGGTGAGAGGGTTTGTTGAAGGGGGGAGGAGGATGCAGGGTGAGAGTGGGTTGGTGCAGGGGGGCAAGGGATGCAGGATTTGAGATTTTTGGTTTAGGGTGAGAGGAAACAGGGTAAGGGAAGGCTCAGCGTGGGTTTGGGTGGGTGAAGGGTGAGAGGGGGTTGGTGAAAGGGGACGGAGGAAGCAGGGTGAGAGAGGGGTTGGTGAAGGGTGAGAGGGTTTGATGAATGGGGGTGGAGGATGCAGGTGCAGGGGGGCGTGGGATTCAGCGGTACCGAGGGTTGGTGCAGGGTGAGAGGACACAGGGTGAGAGTGGGGTTGGTGTAGGGTGAGGGAAGACTCAGGTGAGAGGGGGTTAATGTAGGGTGAGAGGGGGTTGGTGAAAGGGGACGGAGGAAGCAGGGTGAGAGAGGGTTGGTGCAGGGTTAAAGGGGGTTTGTTGAAGGGGGGTGGAGGATGCAGGGTGAGAGTGGGTTGGTGCAGGGGGGCAATGGATACAGGATTTGAGATGGTTGGTGTAGGGTGAGAGGAAACAGGGTGAGGGAAGACACAGGGTGGGATTGGGTGGGTGTAGGGTGAGGGATGATGTAGGGTGAGAGGGGGCGGAGGACACAGGATGAGGGAAGACTCAGGGTGAGAGGGGGTAGATGTAGGGTGAGAGGGGGTTGGTGAAAGGGGACAGAGGAAGCAGGGTGAGAGAGGGTTGGTGCAGGGTGAGAGGGTTTGTTGAAGGGGGGGTGGAGGATGCAGGGTGAGAGTGGGTTGGTGCAGGGGGGCAAGGGATACAGGATTTGAGATGGTTAGTGTAGGGTGAGAGGAAACAGGGTGAGGGAAGACACAGGGTGGGATTGGGTTGGTGTAGGGTGAGGGAAGATGCAGGGTGAGAGGGGGCGGAGGACACAGGATGAGGGAAGACTCAGGGTGAGAGGGGGTTTATGTAGGGTGAAAGGGGACAGAGGAAGCAGGGTGAGAGAGAGTTGGTGCAGGGTGAGAGGGTTTGTTGAAGGGGGTGGAGGATGCAGGGTGATAGTGGGTTGGTGCAGGGGGGCCAGGGATGCAGGATTTGAGATGGTTGGTGTAGGGTGAGAGGAAACAGGGTGAGGGAAGGCTCAGGGTGAGAGGGGGTTGGTGAAGGGTGAGAGGGGATTGGTGAAAGGGGACGGAGGAAGCAGGGTGAGAGGGTTGGTGCAGGGTGAGAGGGTTTGTTGAAGGGGGGTGGAGGATGCAGGTGCAGGGGGGCGTGGGATGCAGGGGTAGAAAGGGTTGGTGCAGGGTTAGAGGACACAGGGTGAGGGAAGACACAGGGTGAGAGTGGGGTTGGTGTAGGGTAAGGGAAGACTCAAGGTGAGAGGGGGTTGATGTAGGGTGAGAGGGGGTTGGTGAAAGGGGACGGAGGATGCAGAGTAAGAGTGGGTTGGTGCTGGGGGGCAAGGGATTCAGGACTTGAGATGGTTGGTGTAGGGTGAGAGGAAACAGGGTGAGGGAAGACACAGGGTGGGATTGGGTTGGTGTAGGGTGAGGGAAGATGCAGGGTGAGAGGGGGCGGAGGACACAGGATGAGGGAAGACTCAGGGTGAGAGAGGGTTGGTGAAGGGTGAGAGGGTTTGATGAAGGGGGTGGAGGATGCAGGTGCAGGGGGGCGTGGGATTCGGGGGTACAGAGGGTTGGTGCAGGGTGAGAGGACACAGGGTGAGGGAAGACACAGGGTGAGAGTGGGGTTGGTGTAGGGTGAGGGAAGACTCAGGGTGAGAGGGGGATGATGTAGGGTGAGAGGGGGTTGGTGAAAGGGGACGGAGGAAGCAGGGTGAGAGAGGGTTGGTGCAGGGTGAGAGGGTTTGTTGAAGGGGGGTGGAGGATGCAGGGTGAGAGTGGGTTGGTGCAGGGGGGCAAGGGATGCAGGATTTGAGATGGTTGGTGTAGGGTGAGAGGAAACAGGGTGAGGGAAGACACAGGGTGGGATTGGGTTGGTGTAGGGTGAGGGAAGATGCAGGGTGAGAGGGGGCGGAGGACACAGGATGAGGGAAGACTCAGGGTGAGAGGGGGTTGCTGTAGGGCTAGAGGAGGTTGGTGAAAGGGGACAGAGGAAGCAGGGTGAGAGGGTTTGTTGAAGGGGGGTGGAGGATGCAGGGTGAGAGTGGGTTGGTGCAGGGGGGCCAGGGATGCAGGATTTGAGATGGTTGGTGTAGGGTGAGAGGAAACAGGGTGAGGGAAGGCTCAGGGTGAGAGGGGGTTGGTGAAGGGTGAGAGGGGATTGGTGAAAGGGGACGGAGGAAGCAGGGTGAGAGAGGGTTGGTGAAGGGTGAGAGGGTTTGATGAAGGGGGGTGGAGGATGCAGGTGCAGGGGGGCGTGGGATTCAGGGGTACAGAGGGTTGGTGCAGGGTGAGAGGACACAGGGTGAGGGAAGACACAGGGTGAGAGTGGGGTTGGTGTAGGGTGAGGGAAGACTCAGGGTGAGAGGGTTGATGTAGGGTGAGAGGGGTGGGTGAAAGGGGACGGAGGAAGCAGGGTGAGAGAGGGTTGGTGCAGGGTGAGAGGTTTTGTTGAAGGGGGGAGGAGGATGCAGGGTGAGAGTGGGTTGGTGCAGGGGGGCAAGGGATGCAGGATTTGAGATGGTTGGTTTAGGGTGAGAGGAAACAGGGTGAGGGAAGGCTCAGGGTGGGATTGGGTGGGTGAAGGGTGAGAGGGGGTTGGTGAAAGGGGACGGAGGAAGCAGGGTGAGAGAGGGGTTGATGAAGGGTAAGAGGGTTTGATGAAGGGGGGTGGAGGATGCAGGTGCAGGGGGGCGTGGGATTCAGGGGTACCGAGGGTTGGTGCAGGGTGAGAGGACACAGGGTGAGGGAAGACACAGGGTGAGAGTGGGGTTGGTGTAGGGTGAGGGAAGACTCAGGTGAGAGGGGGTTGATGTAGGGTGAGAGGGGTGGGTGAAAGGGGACGGAGGAAGCAGGGTGAGAGAGGGTTGGTGCAGGGTGAGAGGTTTTGTTGAAGGGGGGAGGAGGATGCAGGGTGAGAGTGGGTTGGTGCAGGGGGGCAAGGGATGCAGGATTTGAGATGGTTGGTTTAGGGTGAGAGGAAACAGGGTGAGGGAAGGCTCAGGGTGGGATTGGGTGGGTGAAGGGTGAGAGGGGGTTGGTGAAAGGGGACGGAGGAAGCAGGGTGAGAGAGGGGTTGGTGAAGGGTGAGAGGGTTTGATGAAGGGGGGTGGAGGATGCAGGTGCAGGGGGGCGTGGGATTCAGGGGTACCGAGGGTTGGTGCAGGGTGAGAGGACACAGGGTGAGGGAAGACACAGGGTGAGAGTGGGGTTGGCGTAGGGTGAGGGAAGACTCAGGTGAGAGGGGGTTGATGTAGGGTGAGAGGGGGTTGGTGAAAGGGGACGGAGGAAGCAGGGTGAGAGAGGGTTGGTGCAGGGTTAAAGGGGGTTTGTTGAAGGGGGGTGGAGGATGCAGGGTGAGAGTGGGTTGGTGCAGGGGGGCAATGGATACAGGATTTGAGATGGTTGGTGTAGGGTGAGAGGAAACAGGGTGAGGGAAGACACAGGGTGGGATAGGGTGGGTGTAGGGTGAGGGAAGATGCAGGGTGAGAGGGGGCGGAGGACACAGGATGAGGGAAGACTCAGGGTGAGAGGGAGTAGATGTAGGGTGAGAGGGGGTTGGTGAAAGGGGACGGAGGAAGCAGGGTGAGAGAGGGTTGGTGCAGGGTGAGAGGGTTTGTTGAAGGGGGGTGGAGGATGCAGGGTGAGAGTGGGTTGGTGTAGGGGGGCAAGGGATGCAGGACTTGAGATGGTTGGTGTAGGGTGAGAGGAAACAGGGTGAGGGAAGACACAGGGTGGGATTGGGTTGGTGTAGGGTGAGGGAAGATGCAGGGTGAGAGGGGGCGGAGGACACAGGATGAGGGAAGACTCAGGGTGAGAGGGGGTTGATGTAGGGTGAGAGGGGGTTGGTGAAAGGGGACGGAGGAAGCAGGGAGAGAGAGGGTTGGTGCAGGGTGAGAGGGTTTGTTGAAGGGGGGTGGAGGATGCAGGTGCAGGGGGGCGTGGGATGCAGGGGTAGAAAGGGTTGGTGCAGGGTTAGAGGACACAGGGTGAGGGAAGACACAGGGTGAGAGTGGGGTTGGTGTAGGGTAAGGGAAGACTCAAGGTGAGAGGGGGTTGATGTAGGGTGAGAGGGGGTTGGTGAAAGGGGACGGAGGATGCAGAGTGAGAGTGGGTTGGTGCTGGGGGGCAAGGGATTCAGGACTTGAGATGGTTGGTGTAGGGTGAGAGGAAACAGGGTGAGGGAAGACACAGGGTGGGATTGGGTTGGTGTAGGGTGAGGGAAGATGCAGGGTGAGAGGGGGCGGAGGACACAGGATGAGGGAAGACTCAGGGTGAGAGAGGGTTGGTGAAGGGTGAGAGGGTTTGATGAAGGGGGTGGAGGATGCAGGTGCAGGGGGGCGTGGGATTCAGGGGTACAGAGGGTTGGTGCAGGGTGAGAGGACACAGGGTGAGGGAAGACACAGGGTGAGAGTGGGGTTGGTGTAGGGTGAGGGAAGACTCAGGGTGAGAGGGGGATGATGTAGGGTGAGAGGGGGTTGGTGAAAGGGGACGGAGGAAGCAGGGTGAGAGAGGGTTGGTGCAGGGTGAGAGGGTTTGTTGAAGGGGGGTGGAGGATGCAGGGTGAGAGTGGGTTGGTGCAGGGGGGCAAGGGATGCAGGATTTGAGATGGTTGGTGTAGGGTGAGAGGAAACAGGGTGAGGGAAGACACAGGGTGGGATTGGGTTGGTGTAGGGTGAGGGAAGATGCAGGGTGAGAGGGGGCGGAGGACACAGGATGAGGGAAGACTCAGGGTGAGAGGGGGTTTATGTAGGGTGAGAGGGGGTTGCTGTAGGGCTAGAGGAGGTTGGTGAAAGGGGACAGAGGAAGCAGGGTGAGAGAGGGTTGGTGCAGGGTGAGAAGGTTTGTTGAAGGGGGGTGGAGGATGCAGGGTGAGAGTGGGTTGGTGCAGGGGGGCCAGGGATGCAGGATTTGAGATGGTTGGTGTAGGGTGAGAGGAAACAGGGTGAGGGAAGGCTCAGGGTGAGAGGGGGTTGGTGAAGGGTGAGAGGGGATTGGTGAAAGGGGACGGAGGAAGCAGGGTGAGAGAGGGTTGGTGAAGGGTGAGAGGGTTTGATGAAGGGGGGTGGAGGATGCAGGTGCAGGGGGGCGTGGGATTCAGGGGTACAGAGGGTTGGTGCAGGGTGAGAGGACACAGGGTGAGGGAAGACACAGGGTGAGAGTGGGGTTGGTGTAGGGTGAGGGAAGACTCAGGGTGAGAGGGTTGATGTAGGGTGAGAGGGGTGGGTGAAAGGGGACGGAGGAAGCAGGGTGAGAGAGGGTTGGTGCAGGGTGAGAGGTTTTGTTGAAGGGGGGAGGAGGATGCAGGGTGAGAGTGGGTTGGTGTAGGGGGGCAAGGGATGCAGGATTTGAGATGGTTGGTTTAGGGTGAGAGGAAACAGGGTGAGGGAAGGCTCAGGGTGGGATTGGGTGGGTGAAGGGTGAGAGGGGGTTGGTGAAAGGGGACGGAGGAAGCAGGGTGAGAGAGGGGTTGATGAAGGGTGAGAGGGTTTGATGAAGGGGGGTGGAGGATGCAGGTGCAGGGGGGCGTGGGATTCAGGGGTACCGAGGGTTGGTGCAGGGTGAGAGGACACAGGGTGAGGGAAGACACAGGGTGAGAGTGGGGTTGGTGTAGGGTGAGGGAAGACTCAGGTGAGAGGGGGTTGATGTAGGGTGAGAGGGGTGGGTGAAAGGGGACGGAGGAAGCAGGGTGAGAGAGGGTTGGTGCAGGGTGAGAGGTTTTGTTGAAGGGGGGAGGAGGATGCAGGGTGAGAGTGGGTTGGTGCAGGGGGGCAAGGGATGCAGGATTTGAGATGGTTGGTTTAGGGTGAGAGGAAACAGGGTGAGGGAAGGCTCAGGGTGGGATTGGGTGGGTGAAGGGTGAGAGGGGGTTGATGAAAGGGGACGGAGGAAGCAGGGTGAGAGAGGGGTTGGTGAAGGGTGAGAGGGTTTGATGAAGGGGGGTGGAGGATGCAGGTGCAGGGGGGCGTGGGATTCAGGGGTACCGAGGGTTGGTGCAGGGTGAGAGGACACAGGGTGAGGGAAGACACAGGGTGAGAGTGGGGTTGGCGTAGGGTGAGGGAAGACTCAGGTGAGAGGGGGTTGATGTAGGGTGAGAGGGGGTTGGTGAAAGGGGACGGAGGAAGCAGGGTGAGAGAGGGTTGGTGCAGGGTTAAAGGGGGTTTGTTGAAGGGGGGTGGAGGATGCAGGGTGAGAGTGGGTTGGTGCAGGGGGGCAATGGATACAGGATTTGAGATGGTTGGTGTAGGGTGAGAGGAAACAGGGTGAGGGAAGACACAGGGTGGGATAGGGTGGGTGTAGGGTGAGGGAAGATGCAGGGTAAGAGGGGGCGGAGGACACAGGATGAGGGAAGACTCAGGGTGAGAGGGAGTAGATGTAGGGTGAGAGGGGGTTGGTGAAAGGGGACGGAGGAAGCAGGGTGAGAGAGGGTTGGTGCAGGGTGAGAGGGTTTGTTGAAGGGGGGTGGAGGATGCAGGGTGAGAGTGGGTTGGTGTAGGGGGGCAAGGAATGCAGGACTTGAGATGGTTGGTGTAGGGTGAGAGGAAACAGGGTGAGGGAAGACACAGGGTGGGATTGGGTTGGTGTAGGGTGAGGGAAGATGCAGGGTGAGAGGGGGCGGAGGACACAGGATGAGGGAAGACTCAGGGTGAGAGGGGGTTGATGTAGGGTGAGAGGGGGTTGGTGAAAGGGGACGGAGGAAGCAGGGAGAGAGAGGGTTGGTGCAGGGTGAGAGGGTTTGTTGAAGGGGGGTGGAGGATGCAGGTGCAGGGGTAGAAAGGGGTGCAGGGGGGGTGGGATGCAGGGGTAAAAAGGGTTGGTGCAGGGTTAGAGGACACAGGGTGAGGGAAGACACAGGGTGAGAGTGGGGTTGGTGTAGGGTAAGGGAAGACTCAAGGTGAGAGGGGGTTGATGTAGGGTGAGAGGGGGTTGGTGAAAGGGGACGGAGGATGCAGAGTGAGAGTGGGTTGGTGCTGGGGGGCAAGGGATTCAGGACTTGAGATGGTTGGTGTAGGGTGAGAGGAAACAGGGTGAGGGAAGACACAGGGTGGGATTGGGTTGGTGTAGGGTGAGGGAAGATGCAGGGTGAGAGGGGGCGGAGGACACAGGATGAGGGAAGACTCAGGGTGAGAGAGGGTTGGTGAAGGGTGAGAGGGTTTGATGAAGGGGGTGGAGGATGCAGGTGCAGGGGGGCGTGGGATTCAGGGGTACAGAGGGTTGGTGCAGGGTGAGAGGACACAGGGTGAGGGAAGACACAGGGTGAGAGTGGGGTTGGTGTAGGGTGAGGAAAGACTCAGGGTGAGAGGGGGATGATGTAGGGTGAGAGGGGGTTGGTGAAAGGGGACGGAGTAAGCAGGGTGAGAGAGGGTTGGTGCAGGGTGAGAGGGTTTGTTGAAGGGGGGTGGAGGATGCAGGGTGAGAGTGGGTTGGTGCAGGGGGGAAAGGGATGCAGGATTTGAGATGGTTGGTTTAGGGTGAGAGGAAACAGGGTGAGGGAAGACACAGGGTGGGATTGGGTTGGTGTAGGGTGAGGGAAGATGCAGGGTGAGAGGGGGCGGAGGACACAGGATGAGGGAAGACTCAGGGTGAGAGGGGGTTTATGTAGGGTGAGAGGGGGTTGGTGAAAGGGGACGGAGGAAGCAGGGTGAGAGGGTTGGTGCAGGGTGAGAGGGTTTGTTGAAGGGGGGAGGAGGATGCAGGGTGAGAGTGGGTTGGTGCAGGGGGGCAAGGGATGCAGGATTTGAGATGGTTGGTTTAGGGTGAGAGGAAACAGGGTAAGGGAAGGCTCAGCGTGGTATTGGGTGGGTGAAGGGTGAGAGGGGGTTGGTGAAAGGGGACGGAGGAAGCAGGGTGAGAGAGGGGTTGGTGAAGGGTGAGAGGGTTTGATGAAGGGGGGTGGAGGATGCAGGTGCAGGGGGGCGTGGGATTCAGCGGTACCGAGGGTTGGTGCAGGGTGAGAGGACACAGGGTGAGGTTAGACACAGGGTGAGAGTGGGGTTGGTGTAGGGTGAGGGAAGACTCAGGTGAGAGGGGGTTAATGTAGGGTGAGAGGGGGTTGGTGAAAGGGGACGGAGGAAGCAGGGTGAGAGAGGGTTGGTGCAGGGTTAAAGGGGGTTTGTTGAAGGGGGGTGGAGGATGCAGGGTGAGAGTGGGTTGGTGCAGGGGGGCAATGGATACAGGATTTGAGATGGTTGGTGTAGGGTGAGAGGAAACAGGGTGAGGGAAGACACAGGGTGGGATTGGGTTGGTGTAGGGTGAGGGAAGATGCAGGGTGAGAGGGGGCGGAGGACACAGGATGAGGGAAGACTCAGGGTGAGAGAGGGTTGGTGAAGGGTGAGAGGGTTTGATGAAGGGGGTGGAGGATGCAGGTGCAGGGGGGCGTGGGATTCAGGGGTACAGAGGGTTGGTGCAGGGTGAGAGGACACAGGGTGAGGGAAGACACAGGGTGAGAGTGGGGTTGGTGTAGGGTGAGGGAAGACTCAGGGTGAGAGGGGGATGATGTAGGGTGAGAGGGGGTTGGTGAAAGGGGACGGAGGAAGCAGGGTGAGAGAGGGTTGGTGCAGGGTGAGAGGGTTTGTTGAAGGGGGGTGGAGGATGCAGGGTGAGAGTGGGTTGGTGCAGGGGGGCAAGGGATGCAGGATTTGAGATGGTTGGTGTAGGGTGAGAGGAAACAGGGTGAGGGAAGACACAGGGTGGGATTGGGTTGGTGTAGGGTGAGGGAAGATGCAGGGTGAGAGGGGGCGGAGGACACAGGATGAGGGAAGACTCAGGGTGAGAGGGGGTTTATGTAGGGTGAGAGGGGGTTGGTGAAAGGGGACGGAGGGAGCAGGGTGAGAGGGTTGGTGCAGGGTGAGAGGGTTTGTTGAAGGGGGGAGGAGGATGCAGGGTGAGAGTGGGTTGGTGCAGGGGGGCAAGGGATGCAGGATTTGAGATGGTTGGTTTAGGGTGAGAGGAAACAGGGTAAGGGAAGGCTCAGCGTGGTATTGGGTGGGTGAAGGGTGAGAGGGGGTTGGTGAAAGGGGACGGAGGAAGCAGGGTGAGAGAGGGGTTGGTGAAGGGTGAGAGGGTTTGATGAAGGGGGGTGGAGGATGCAGGTGCAGGGGGGCGTGGGATTCAGCGGTACCGAGGGTTGGTGCAGGGTGAGAGGACACAGGGTGAGGGAAGACACAGGGTGAGAGTAGGGTTGGTGTAGGGTGAGGGAAGACTCAGGTGAGAGGGGGTTAATGTAGGGTGAGAGGGGGTTGGTGAAAGGGGACGGAGGAAGCAGGGTGAGAGAGGGTTGGTGCAGGGTTAAAGGGGGTTTGTTGAAGGGGGGTGGAGGATGCAGGGTGAGAGTGGGTTGGTGCAGGGGGGCAATGGATACAGGATTTGAGATGGTTGGTGTAGGGTGAGAGGAAACAGGGTGAGGGAAGACACAGGGTGGGATTGGGTGGGTGTAGGGTGAGGGATGATGCAGGGTGAGAGGGGGCGGAGGACACAGGATGAGGGAAGACTCAGGGTGAGAGGGGGTAGATGTAGGGTGAGAGGGGGTTGGTGAAAGGGGACGGAGGAAGCAGGGTGAGAGAGGGTTGGTGCAGGGTGAGAGGGTTTGTTGAAGGGGGGTGGAGGATGCAGGGTGAGAGTGGGTTGGTGCAGGGGGGCAAGGGATACAGGATTTGAGATGGTTGGTGTAGGGTGAGAGGAAACAGGGTGAGGGAAGACACAGGGTGGGATTGGGTGGGTGTAGGGGGAGGGAAGATGCAGGGTGAGAGGGGGCGGAGGACACAGGATGAGGGAAGACTCAGGGTGAGAGGGGGTAGATGTAGGGTGAGAGGGGGTTGGTGAAAGGGGACGGAGGAAGCAGGGTGAGAGAGGGTTGGTGCAGGGTGAGAGGGTTTGTTGAAGGGGGGTGGAGGATGCAGGGTGAGAGTGGGTTGGTGCAGGGGGGCAAGGGATGCAGGACTTGAGATGGTTGGTGTAGGGTGAGAGGAAACAGAGTGAGGAAACACACAGGGTGGGATTGGGTGGGTGTAGGGTGAGGGAAGATGCAGGGTGAGAGGGGGCGGAGGACACAGGATGAGGGAAGGCTCAGGGTGAGAGGGGGTTGATGTAGGGTGAGAGGGGGTTGGTGAAAGGGGACGGAGGATGCAGGGAGAGAGAGGGTTGGTGCAGCGTGAGAGGGTTTGTTGAAGGGGGGTGGAGGATGCAGGTGCAGGGGGGCGTGGGATGCAGGGGTAGAAAGGGTTGGTGCAGGGTTAGAGGACACAGGGTGAGGGAAGACACAGGGTGAGAGTGGGGTTGGTGTAGGGTAAGGGAAGACTCAAGGTGAGAGGGGGTTGATGTAGGGTGAGAGGGGGTTGGTGAAAGGGGACGGAGGATGCAGGGTGAGAGTGGGTTGGTGCAGGGGGGGCAAGGGATACAGGATTTGAGATGGTTAGTGTAGGGTGAGAGGAAACAGAGTGAGGGAACACACAGGGTGGGATTGGGTGGGTGTAGGGTGAGGGAAGATGCAGGGTGAGAGGGGGCGGAGGACACAGGATGAGGGATGACTCAGGGTGAGAGGGGGTAGATGTAGGGTGAGAGTGGGTTGGTGAAAGGGGACGGAGGAAGCAGGGTGAGAGAGGGTTGGTGCAGAGTGAGAGGGTTTGTTGAAGGGGGGTGGAGGATGCAGGGTGAGAGTGGGTTGGTGCAGGGGGGCAAGGGATGCAGGATTTGAGATGGTTGGTGTAGGGTGAGAGGAAACAGGGTGAGGGAGGACACAGGGTGGGATTGGGTTGGTGTAGGGTGAGGGAAGATGCAGGGTGAGAGGGGGCGGAGGACACAGGATGAGGGAAGACTCAGGGTGAGAGGGGGTTGCTGTAGGGTGAGAGGAGGTTGGTGAAAGGGGACGGAGGAAGCAGGGTGAGAGAGGGTTGGTGCAGGGTGAGAGGGTTTGTTGAAGGGGGGTGGAGGATGCAGGGTGAGAGTGGGTTGGTGCAGGGGGGCAAGGGATGCAGGATTTGAGATGGTTGGTGTAGGGTGAGAGGAAACAGGGTGAGGGAAGGCTCAGGGTGAGAGGGGGTTGGTGAAGGTAGAGAGGGGGTTGGTGAAAGGGGACGGAGGAAGCAGGGTGAGAGAGGGTTGGTGAAGGGTGAGAGGGTTTGATGAAAGGGGGTGGTGGATGCAGGTGCAGGGGGGCGTGGGATTCAGGGGTACAGAGGGTTGGTGCAGGGTGAGAGGACACAGGGTGAGGGAAGACACAGGGTGAGAGTGGGGTTGGTGTAGGGTGAGGGAGGACTCAGGGTGAGAGGGGGTTGATGTAGGGTGAGAGGGGTTGGTGAAAGGGGAAGGAGGAAGCAGGGTGAGAGAGGGTTGGTGCAGGGTGAGAGGGTTTGTTGAAGGGGGGTGGAGGATGCAGGGTGAGAGTGGGTTGGTGCAGGGGGGCAAGGGATGCAGGATTTGAGATGGTTGGTGTAGGGTGAGAGGAAACAGGGTGAGGGAAGGCTCAGGGTGGGATTGGGTGAGTGAAGGGTGAGAGGGGGTTGGTGAAAGGGGACGGAGGAAGCAGGGTGAGAGTGGGGTTGGTGAAGGGTGAGAGGGTTTGATGAAGGGGGGTGGAGGATGCAGGTGCAGGGGGGCGTGGGATTCAGGGGTACAGAGGGTTGGTGCAGGGTGAGAGGACACAGGGTGAGGGAAGACACAGGGTGAGAGTGGGGATGGTGTAGGGTGAGGGAAGACTCAGGGTGAGAGGGGGTTGATGTAGGGTGAGAGGGGGTTGGTGAAAGGGGAAGGAGGAAGCAGGGTGAGAGAGGGTTGGTGCAGGGTGAGAGGGTTTGTTGAAGGGGGGTGGAGGATGCAAGGTGAGAGTGGGTTGGTGCAGGGGGGCAAGGGATACAAGATTTGAGATGGTTGGTGTAGGGTGAGAGGAAACAGGGTGAGGGAAGACACAGGGTGGGATTGGGTGGGTGTAGGGTGAGGGAAGATGCAGGGTGAGAGGGGGCGGAGGACACAGGATGAGGGAAGACTCAGGGTGAGAGGGGGTAGATGTAGGGTGAGAGGGGGTTGGTGAAAGGGGACGGAGGAAGCAGGGTGAGAGAGGGTTGGTGCAGGGTGAGAGGGTTTGTTGAAGGGGGGTGGAGGATGCAGGGTGAGAGTGGGTTGGTGCAGGGGGGCAAGGGATGCAGGACTTGAGATGGTTGGTGTAGGGTGAGAGGAAACAGGGTGAGGGAAGACACAGGGTGGGATTGGGTTGGTGTAGGGTGAGGGAAGATGCAGGGTGAGAGGGGGCGGAGGACACAGGATGAGGGAAGATTCAGGGTGAGAGGGGGTTGATGTAGGGTGAGAGGGGGTTGGTGAAAGGGGATGGAGGAAGCAGGGTGAGAGAGGGTTGGTGCAGGGTGAGAGGGTTTGTTGAAGGGGGGTGGAGGATGCAGGTGGAGGGGGGCGTGGGATGCACGGGTAGAAAGGGTTGGTGCAGGGTTAGAGGACACAGGGTGAGGGAAGACACAGGGTGAGAGGGGGTTGATGTAGGGTGAGAGGGGGTTGGTGAAAGGGGACGGAGGAAGCAGGGTGAGAGAGGGTGGGTGCAGGGTGAGAGGGTTTGATGAAGGGGGGTGGAGGATGCAGGGTGAGAGTGGGTTGGTGTAGGGTGAGAGTAAACAGGGTGAGGGAAGGCTCAGGGTGAGAGGGGGTTGATGTAGGGTGAGAGGGGGTTGGTGAAAGGGGACGGAGGATGCAGGGAGAGAGAGGGTTGGTGCAGCGTGAGAGGGTTTGTTGAAGGGGGGTGGAGGATGCAGGTGCAGGGGGGCGTGGGATGCAGGGGTAGAAAGGGTTGGTGCAGGGTTAGAGGACACAGGGTGAGGGAAGACACAGGGTGAGAGTGGGGTTGGTGTAGGGTAAGGGAAGACTCAAGGTGAGAGGGGGTTGATGTAGGGTGAGAGGGGGTTGGTGAAAGGGGACGGAGGATGCAGAGTGAGAGTGGGTTGGTGCTGGGGGGCAAGGGATTCAGGACTTGATATGGTTGGTGTAGGGTGAGAGGAAACAGGGTGAGGGAAGACACAAGGTGGGATTGGGTTGGTGTAGGGTGAGGGAAGATGCAGGGTGAGAGGGGGCGGAGGACACAGGATGAGGGAAGACTCAGGGTGAGAGGGGGTTGATGTAGGGTGAGAGGGGGTTGGTGAAAGGGGACGGAGGAAGCAGGGTGAGAAAGGGTCGGTTCAGGGTGAGAGGGTTTGTTGAAGGGGGGTGGAGGATGCAGGGTGAGAGTGGGTTGGTGCAGGGGGGCAAGGGATACAGGATTTGAGATGGTTAGTGTAGGGTGAGAGGAAACAGGGTGAGGGAAGACACAGGGTTGGATTGGGTGGGTGTAGGGTGAGGGAAGATGCAGGGTGAGAGGGGGCGGAGGACACAGGATGAGGGATGACTCAGGGTGAGAGGGGGTAGATGTAGGGTGAGAGTGGGTTGGTGAAAGGGGACGGAGGAAGCAGGGTGAGAGAGGGTTGGTGCAGAGTGAGAGGGTTTGTTGAAGGGGGGTGGAGGATGCAGGGTGAGAGTGCGTTGGTGCAGGGGGGCAAGGGATGCAGGATTTGAGATGGTTGGTGTAGGGTGAGAGGAAACAGGGTGAGGGAGGACACAGGGTGGGATTGGGTTGGTGTAGGGTGAGGGAAGATGCAGGGTGAGAGGGGGCGGAGGACACAGGATGAGGGAAGACTCAGGGTGAGAGGGGGTTGCTGTAGGGTGAGAGGAGGTTGGTGAAAGGGGACGGAGGAAGCAGGGTGAGAGAGGGTTGGTGCAGGGTGAGAGGGTTTGTTGAAGGGGGGTGGAGGATGCAGGGTGATAGTGGGTTGGTGCAGGGGGTTAAGGGATGCAGGATTTGAGATGGTTGGTGTAGGGTGAGAGGAAACAGGGTGAGGGAAGGCTCAGGGTGAGAGGGGGTTGGTGAAGGTAGAGAGGGGGTTGGTGAAAGGGGACGGAGGAAGCAGGGTGAGAGAGGGTTGGTGAAGGGTGAGAGGGTTTGATGAAAGGGGGTGGTGGATGCAGGTGCAGGGGGGCGTGGGATTCAGGGGTACAGAGGGTTGGTGCAGGGTGAGAGGACACAGGGTGAGGGAAGACACAGGGTGAGAGTGGGGTTGGTGTAGGGTGAGGGAGGACTCAGGGTGAGAGGGGGTTGATGTAGGGTGAGAGGGGTTGGTGAAAGGGGAAGGAGGAAGCAGGGTGAGAGAGGGTTGGTGCAGGGTGAGAGGGTTTGTTGAAGGGGGGTGGAGGATGCAGGGTGAGAGTGGGTTGGTGCAGGGGGGCAAGGGATGCAGGATTTGAGATGGTTGGTGTAGGGTGAGAGGAAACAGGGTGAGGGAAGGCTCAGGGTGGGATTGGGTGGGTGAAGGGTGAGAGGGGGTTGGTGAAAGGGGACGGAGGAAGCAGGGTGAGAGTGGGGTTGGTGAAGGGTGAGAGGGTTTGATGAAGGGGGGTGGAGGATGCAGGTGCAGGGGGGCGTGGGATTCAGGGGTACAGAGGGTTGGTGCAGGGTGAGAGGACACAGGGTGAGGGAAGACACAGGGTGAGAGTGGGGTTGGTGTAGGGTGAGGGAAGACTCAGGGTGAGAGGGGGTTGATGTAGGGTGAGAGGGGGTTGGTGAAAGGGGAAGGAGGAAGCAGGGTGAGAGAGGGTTGGTGCAGGGTGAGAGGGTTTGTTGAAGGGGGGTGGAGGATGCAAGGTGAGAGTGGGTAGGTGCAGGGGGGCAAGGGATACAGGATTTGAGATGGTTGGTGTAGGGTGAGAGGAAACAGGGTGAGGGAAGACACAGGGTGGGATTGGGTGGGTGTAGGGTGAGGGAAGATGCAGGGTGAGAGGGGGCGGAGGACACAGGATGAGGGAAGACTCAGGGTGAGAGGGGGTAGATGTAGGGTGAGAGGGGGTTGGTGAAAGGGGACGGAGGAAGCAGGGTGAGAGAGGGTTGGTGCAGGGTGAGAGGGTTTGTTGAAGGGGGGTGGAGGATGCAGGGTGAGAGTGGGTTGGTGCAGGGGGGCAAGGGATGCAGGACTTGAGATGGTTGGTGTAGGGTGAGAGGAAACAGGGTGAGGGAAGACACAGGATGGGATTGGGTGGGTGTAGGGTGAGGGAAGATGCAGGGTGAGAGGGGGCGGAAGACACAGGATGAGGGAAGACTCAGGGTGAGAGGGGGTTGATGTAGGGTGAGAGGGGGTCGGTGAAAGGGGACGGAGGAAGCAGGGTGAGAGGGTTGGTGCAGGGTGAGAGGGTTTGTTGAAGGGGGGTGGAGGATGCAGGTCGAGGGGGGCGTGGGATGCACGGGTAGAAAGGGTTGGTGCAGGGTTAGAGGACACAGGGTGAGGGAAGACACAGGGTGAGAGGGGGTTGATGTAGGGTGAGAGGGGGTTGGTGAAAGGGGACGGAGGAAGCAGGGTGAGAGAGGGTGGGTGCAGGGTGAGAGGGTTTGATGAAGGGGGGTGGAGGATGCAGGGTGAGAGTGGGTTGGTGTAGGGTGAGAGTAAACAGGGTGAGGGAAGGCTCAGGGTGAGAGGGGGTTGGTGAAGGGTGAGAGGGGGTTGGTGAAAGGGGACGGAGGAAGCAGGGTGAGAGAGGGTTGGTGAAGGGTGAGAGGGTTTGATGAAGGGGGTGGAAGATGTAGGTGCAGGGGGGCGTGGGATTCAGGGGTACAGAGGGTTGGTGCAGGGTGAGAGGACACAGGGTGAGGGAAGACACAGGGTGAGAGTGGGGTTGGTGTAGGGTGAGGGAAGACTCAGGGTGAAAGGGGGTTGATGTAGGGTGAGAGGGGGTTGGTGAAAGGGGACGGAGGAAGCAGGGTGAGAGAGGGTTGGTGCAGGGTGAGAGGGTTTGTTGGAGGGGGGTGGAGGATGCAGTGTGAGAGTGGGTTGGTGCAGGGGGGCAAGGGATGCAGGATTTGAGATGGTTGGTGTAGGGTGAGAGGAAACAGGGTGAGGGAAGACACAGGATGGGATTGGGTTGGTTTAGGGTGAGGGACGATGCAGGGTGAGAGGGGGGCGGAGGACACAGGATGAGGGAAGACTCAGGGTGAGAGGGGGTTCATGTAGGGTGAGAGGGGGTTGGTGAAAGGGGACGGAGGAAGCAGGGTGAGAGAGGGTTGGTGCAGGGTGAGAGGGTTTGTTGAAGGGGGGTAGAGGATGCAGGGTGAGTGGGTTGGTGCAGGGGGGCAAGGGATGCAGGATTTGAGATGGTTGGTGTAGGGTGAGAGGAAACAGGGTGAGGGAAGACACAGGGTGGGATTGGGTTGGTGTAGGGTGAGAGGGGGTTGGTGAAAGGGGACAGAGGAAGCAGGGTGAGAGAGGGTTGGTGCAGGGTGAGAGGGTTTGTTGAAGGGGGGTGGAGGATGCAGGATGAGAGTGGGTTGGTGCAGGGGGGCAAGGGATACAGGATTTGAGATGGTTGGTGTAGGGTGAGAGGAAACAGGGTGAGGGAAGACACAGGGTGGGATTGGGTGGGTGTAGGGGGAGGGAAGATGCAGGGTGAGAGGGGGCGGAGGACACAGGATGAGGGAAGACTCAGGGTGAGAGGGGGTAGATGTAGGGTGAGAGGGGGTTGGTGAAAGGGGACGGAGGAAGCAGGGTGAGAGGGTTTGTTGAAGGGGGGTGGAGGATGCAGGGTGAGAGTGGGTTGGTGCAGGGGGGCAAGGGATGCAGGACTTGAGATGGTTGGTGTAGGGTGAGAGGAAACAGGGTGAGGGAAGACACAGGGTGGGATTGGGTGGGTGTAGGGTGAGGGAAGATGCAGAGTGAGAGGGGGCAGAGGACACATGATGAGGGAAGACTCAGGGTGAGAGGGGGTAGATGTAGGGTGAGAGGGGGTTGGTGAAAGGGGACAGAGGAAGCAGGGTGAGAGAGGGTTGGTGCAGGGTGAGAGGGTTTGTTGAAGGGGGGTGGAGGATGCAGGATGAGAGTGGGTTGGTGCAGGGGGGCAAGGGATACAGGATTTGAGATGGTTGGTGTAGGGTGAGAGGAAACAGGGTGAGGGAAGACACAGGGTGGGATTGGGTGGGTGTAGGGGGAGGGAAGATGCAGGGTGAGAGGGGGCGGAGGACACAGGATGAGGGAAGACTCAGGGTGAGAGGGGGTAGATGTAGGGTGAGAGGGGGTTGGTGAAAGGGGACGTAGGAAGCAGGGTGAGAGAGGGTTGGTGCAGGGTGAGAGGGTTTGTTAAAGGGGGGTGGAGGATGCAAGGTGAGAGTGGGTTGGTGCAGGGGGCAAGGGATACAGGATTTGAGATGGTTGGTGTAGGGTGAGAGGAAACAGGGTGAGGGAAGACACAGGGTGGGATTGGGTGGGTGTAGGGTGAGGGAAGATGCAGGGTGAGAGGGGGCGGAGGACACAGGATGAGGGAAGACTCAGGGTGAGAGGGGGTAGATGTAGTGTGAGAGGGGGTTGGTGAAAGGGAACGGAGGAAGCAGGGTGAGAGAGGGTTGGTGCAGGGTGAGAGGGTTTGTTGAAGGGGGGGTGGAGGATGCAGGGTGAGAGTGGGTTGGTGCAGGGGGCAAGGGATAGAGGATTTGAGATGGTTAGTGTAGGGTGAGAGGAAACAGGGTGAGGGAAGACACAGGGTGGGATTGGGTTGGTGTAGGGTGAGGGAAGATGCAGGGTGAGAGGGGGCGGAGGACACAGGATGAGGGAAGACTCAAGGTGAGAGGGGGTTTATGTAGGGTGAAAGGGGACAGAGGAAGCAGGGTGAGAGAGAGTTGGTGCAGGGTGAGAGGGTTTGTTGAAGGGGGTGGAGGATGCAGGGTGATAGTGGGTTGGTGCAGGGGGGCCAGGGATGCAGGATTTGAGATGGTTGGTGTAGGGTGAGAGGAAACAGGGTGAGGGAAGGCTCAGGGTGAGAGGGGGTTGGTGAAGGGTGAGAGGGGATTGGTGAAAGGGGACGGAGGAAGCAGGGTGAGAGAGGGTTGGTGAAGGGTGAGAGGGTTTGATGAAGGGGGGTGGAAGGTGCAGGGGGGCGTGGGATTCAGGGGTACAGAGGGTTGGTGCAGGGTGAGAGGACACAGGGTGAGGGAAGACACAGGGTGAGAGTGGGGTTGGTGTAGGGGGAGGGAAGACTCAGGGTGAGAGGGGGTTGATGTAGTGTGAGAGGGGTTGGTGAAAGGGGACGGAGGAAGCAGGGTGAGAGAGGGTTGGTGCACGGTGAGAGGGTTTGTTGAAGGGAGGAGGAGGATGCAGGGTGAGAGTGGGTTGGTGCAGGGGGGCAAGGGATGCAGGATTTGAGATGGTTGGTGTAGGGTGAGAGGAAACAGGGTGAGGGAAGGCTCAGGGTGGGATTGGGTGGGTGAAGGGTGAGAGGGGGTTGGTGAAAGGGGACGGAGGAAGCAGGGTGAGAGGGGTTGGTGAAGGGTGAGAGGGTTTGATGAAGGGGGGGTGGAGGATGCAGGTGCAGGGGGGCGTGGGATTCAGGGGTACAGAGGGTTGGTGCAGGGTGAGAGGACACAGGGTGAGGGAAGACACAGGGTGAGAGTGGGGTTGGTGTAGGGTGAGGAAAGGCTCAGGGTGAGAGGGGGTTGATGTAGGGTGAGAGGGGGTTGGTGAAAGGGGACGGAGGAAGCAGGGTGAGAGCGGGTTGGTGCAGGGTGAGAGGGTTTGATGAAGGGGGGTGGAGGATGCAGGGTGAGAGTGGGTTGGTGCAGGGGGGGCAAGAGATGCAGGATTTGAGATGGTTGGTGTAGGGTGAGAGGAAAAGGGTGAGGGAAGGCTCAGGGTGAGAGGGGGTTGGTGAAAGGGGACGGAGGAAGCAGGGTGAGAGAGGGTTGGTTAAGGGTGAGAGGGTTTGATGAAGGGGGTGGAGGATGCAGGTGCAGGGGGGCGTGGGATTCAGGGGTACAGAGGGTTGGTGCAGGGTGAGAGGACACAGGGTGAGGGAAGACACAGGGTGAGAGTGGGGTTGGGGTAGGGTGAGGGAAGACTCAGGGTGAGAGGGGGATGATGTAGGGTGAGAGGGGGTTGGTGAAAGGGGACGGAGTAAGCAGGGTAAGAGAGGGTTGGTGCAGGGTGAGAGGGTTTGTTGAAGGGGGGTGGAGGATGCAGGGTGAGAGTGGGTTGGTGCAAGGGATACAGGATTGGAGATGGTTGGTGTAGGGTGAGAGGAAACAGGGTGAGGGAAGACACAGGGTGGGTTTGGGTGGGTGTAGGGTGAGGGAAGATGCAGGGTGAGAAAGGCGGAGGACACAGGATGAGGGAAGACTCAGGGTGAGAGGGGGTAGATGTAGGGTGAGAGGGGGTTGGTGAAAGGGGACGGAGGAAGCAGGGTGAGAGAGGGTTGGTGCAGGGTGAGAGGGTTTGTTGGAGGGGGGTGGAGGATGCAGTGTGAGAGTGGGTTGGTGCAGGGGGGCAAGGGATGCAGGATTTGAGATGGTTGGTGTAGGGTGAGAGGAAACAGGGTGAGGGAAGACACAGGATGGGATTGGGTTGGTTTAGGGTGAGGGACGATGCAGGGTGAGAGGGGGGCGGAGGACACAGGATGAGGGAAGACTCAGGGTGAGAGGGGGTTCATGTAGGGTGAGAGGGGGTTGGTGAAAGGGGACGGAGGAAGCAGGGTGAGAGAGGGTTGGTGCAGGGTGAGAGGGTTTGTTAAAGGGGGGTGGAGGATGCAGGGTGAGAGTGGGTTGGTGCAGGGGGGCAAGGGATGCAGGATTTAAGATGGTTGGTGAAGGGTGAGAGGAAACAGGGTGAGGGAAGGCTCAGGGTGAGAGGGGGTTGGTGAAGGGTGAGAGGGGGTTGGTGAAAGGGGACGGAGGAAGCAGGGTGAGAGAGGGTTGGTGAAGGGTGAGAGGGTTTGATGAAGGGGGTGGAGGATGCAGGTGCAGGGGGGCGTGGGATTCAGGGGTACATAGGGTTGGTGCAGGGTGGGAGGACACAGGGTGAGGGAAGACACAGGGTGAGAGTGGGGTTTGTGTAGGGTGAGGGAAGACTCAGGGTGAGAGGGGGTTGCTGTAGGGTGAGAGGAGGTTGGTGAAAGGGGACGGAGGAAGCAGGGTGAGAGAGGGTTGGTGCAGGGTGAGAGGGTTTGTTGAAGGGGGGTGGAGGATGCAGGGTGAGAGTGGGTTGGTGCAGGGGGGCCAGGGATGCAGGATTTGAGATGGTTGGTGTAGGGTGAGAGTAAACAGGGTGAGGGAAGGCTCAGGGTGAGAGGGGGTTGGTGAAGGGTGAGAGGGGATTGGTGAAAGGGGACGGAGGAAGCAGGGTGAGAGAGGGTTGGTGAAGGGTGAGAGGGTTTGATGAAGGGGGGTGGAGGATGCAGGTGCAGGGGGGCGTGGGATTCAGGGGTACAGAGGGTTGGTGCAGGGTGAGAGGACACAGGGTGAGGGAAGACACAGGGTGAGAGTGGGGTTGGTGTAGGGTGAGGGAAGACTCAGGTGAGAGGGTTGATGTAGGGTGAGAGGGGTGGGTGAAAGGGGACGGAGGAAGAAGGGTGAGAGAGGGTTGGTGCAGGGTGAGAGGTTTTGTTGAAGGGGGGAGGAGGATGCAGGGTGAGAGTGGGTTGGTGCAGGGGGGCAAGGGATGCAGGATTTGAGATGGTTGGTTTAGGGTGAGAGGAAACAGGGTGAGGGAAGGCTCAGGGTGGGATTGGGTGGGTGAAGGGTGAGAGGGGGTTGGTGAAAGGGGACGGAGGAAGCAGGGTGAGAGAGGGGTTGGTGAAGGGTGAGAGGGTTTGATGAAGGGGGGTGGAGGATGCAGGTGCAGGGGGGCGTGGGATTCAGGGGTACCGAGGGTTGGTGCAGGGTGAGAGGACACAGGGTGAGGGAAGACACAGGGTGAGAGTGGGGTTGGTGTAGGGTGAGGGAAGACTCAGGTGAGAGGGGGTTGATGTAGGGTGAGAGGGGGTTGGTGAAAGGGGACGGAGGAAGCAGGGTGAGAGAGGGTTGGTGCAGGGTTAAAGGGGGTTTGTTGAAGGGGGGTGGAGGATGCAGGGTGAGAGTGGGTTGGTGCAGGGGGGCAATGGATACAGGATTTGAGATGGTTGGTGTAGGGTGAGAGGAAACAGGGTGAGGGAAGACACAGGGTGGGATTGGGTGGGTGTAGGGTGAGGGAAGATGCAGGGTGAGAGGGGGCGGAGGACACAGGATGAGGGAAGACTCAGGGTGAGAGGGGGTAGATGTAGGGTTAGAGGGGGTTGGTGAAAGGGGACGGAGGAAGCAGGGTGAGAGAGGGTTGGTGCAGGGTGAGAGGGTTTGTTAAAGAGGGATGGAGGATGCAGGGTGAGAGTGGGTTGGTGTAGGGGGGCAAGGGATACAGGATTTGAGATGGTTGGTGTAGGGTGAGAGGAAACAGGGTGAGGGAAGACACAGGGTGGGATTGGGTGGGTGTAGGGGGAGGGAAGATGCAGGGTGAGAGGGGGCGGAGGACACAGGATGAAGGAAGACTCAGGGTGAGAGGGAGTAGATGTAGGGTGAGAGGGGGTTGGTGAAAGGGGACGGAGGAAGCAGGGTGAGAGAGGGTTGGTGCAGGGTGAGAGGGTTTGTTGAAGGGGGGTGGAGGATGCAGGGTGAGAGTGGGTTGGTGCAGGGGGGCAAGGGATGCAGGACTTGAGATGGTTGGTGTAGGGTGAGAGGAAACAGGGTGAGGGAAGACACAGGGTGGGATTGGGTTGGTGTAGGGTGAGGGAAGATGCAGGGTGAGAGGGGGCGGAGGACACAGGATGAGGGAAGACTCAGGGTGAGAGGGGGTTGATGTAGGGTGAGAGGGGGTTTGTGAAAGGGGACGGAGGAAGCAGGGAGAGAGAGGGTTGGTGCAGGGTGAGAGGGTTTGTTGAAGGGGGGTGGAGGATGCAGGTGCAGGGGGGCGTGGGATGCAGGGGTAGAAAGGGTTGGTGCAGGGTTAGAGGACACAGGGTGAGGGAAGACACAGGGTGAGAGTGGGGTGGGTGTAGGGGGAGGGAAGATGCAGGGTGAGAGGGGGCGGAGGACACAGGATGAAGGAAGACTCAAGGTGAGAGGGGGTTGATGTAGGGTGAGAGGGGGTTGGTGAAAGGGGACGGAGGATGCAGAGTAAGAGTGGGTTGGTGCTGGGGGGCAAGGGATTCAGGACTTGAGATGGTTGGTGTAGGGTGAGAGGAAACAGGGTGAGGGAAGACACAGGGTGGGATTGGGTTGGTGTAGGGTGAGGGAAAATGCAGGGTGAGAGGGGGCGGAGGACACAGGATGAGGGAAGACTCAGGGTGAGAGAGGGTTGGTGAAGGGTGAGAGGGTTTGATGAAGGGGGTGGAGGATGCAGGTGCAGGGTGGCGTGGGATTCAGGGGTACAGAGGGTTGGTGCAGGGTGAGAGGACACAGGGTGAGGGAAGACACAGGGTGAGAGTGGGGTTGGTGTAGGGTGAGGGAAGACTCAGGGTGAGAGGGGGATGATGTAGGGTGAGAGGGGGTTGGTGAAAGGGGACGGAGGAAGCAGGGTGAGAGAGGGTTGGTGCAGGGTGAGAGGGTTTGTTGAAGGGGGGAGGAGGATGCAGGGTGAGAGTGGGTTGGTGCAGGGGGGCAAGGGATGCAGGATTTGAGATGGTTGGTTTAGGGTGAGAGGAAACAGGGTAAGGGAAGGCTCAGCGTGGGATTGGGTGGGTGAAGGGTGAGAGGGGGTTGGTGAAAGGGGACGGAGGAAGCAGGGTGAGAGAGGGGTTGGTGAAGGGTGAGAGGGTTTGATGAATGGGGGTGGAGGATGCAGGTGCAGGGGGGCGTGGGATTCAGCGGTACCGAGGGTTGGTGCAGGGTGAGAGGACACAGGGTGAGAGTGGGGTTGGTGTAGGGTGAGGGAAGACTCAGGTGAGAGGGGGTTAATGTAGGGTGAGAGGGGGTTGGTGAAAGGGGACGGAGGAAGCAGGGTGAGAGAGGGTTGGTGCAGGGTTAAAGGGGGTTTGTTGAAGGGGGGTGGAGGATGCAGGGTGAGAGTGGGTTGGTGCAGGGGGCAATGGATACAGGATTTGAGATGGTTGGTGTAGGGTGAGAGGAAACAGGGTGAGGGAAGACACAGGGTGGGATTGGGTGGGTGTAGGGTGAGGGATGATGTAGGGTGAGAGGGGGCGGAGGACACAGGATGAGGGAAGACTCAGGGTGAGAGGGGGTAGATGTAGGGTGAGAGGGGGTTGGTGAAAGGGGACGGAGGAAGCAGGGTGAGAGAGGGTTGGTGCAGGGTGAGAGGGTTTGTTGAAGGGGGGGTGGAGGATGCAGGGTGAGAGTGGGTTGGTGCAGGGGGGCAAGGGATACAGGATTTGAGATGGTTAGTGTAGGGTGAGAGGAAACAGGGTGAGGGAAGACACAGGGTGGGATTGGGTTGGTGTAGGGTGAGGGAAGATGCAGGGTGAGAGGGGGCGGAGGACACAGGATGAGGGAAGACTCAGGGTGAGAGGGGGTTTATGTAGGGTGAAAGGGGACAGAGGAAGCAGGGTGAGAGAGAGTTGGTGCAGGGTGAGAGGGTTTGTTGAAGGGGGTGGAGGATGCAGGGTGATAGTGGGTTGGTTCAGGGGGGCCAGGGATGCAGGATTTGAGATGGTTGGTGTAGGGTGAGAGGAAACAGGGTGAGGGAAGGCTCAGGGTGAGAGAGGGTTGGTGATGGGTGAGAGGGGATTGGTGAAAGGGGACGGAGGAAGCAGGGTGAGAGGGTTGGTGAAGGGTGAGAGGGTTTGATGAAGGGGGGTGGAGGATGCAGGTGCAGGGGGGCGTGGGATTCAGGGGTACAGAGGGTTGGTGCAGGGTGAGAGGACACAGGGTGAGGGAAGACACAGGGTGAGAGTAGGGTTGGTGTAGGGTGAGGGAAGACTCAGGGTGAGAGGGGGTTGATGTAGTGTGAGAGGGGTTGGTGAAAGGGGACGGAGGAAGCAGGGTGAGAGAGGGTTGGTGCACGGTGAGAGGGTTTGTTGAAGGGAGGAGGAGGATGCAGGGTGAGAGTGGGTTGGTGCAGGGGGGCAAGGGATGCAGGATTTGAGATGGTTGGTGTAGGGTGAGAGGAAACAGGGTGAGGGAAGGCTCAGGGTGGGATTGGGTGGGTGAAGGGTGAGAGGGGGTTGGTGAAAGGGGACGGAGGAAGCAGGGTGAGAGAGGGGTTGGTGAAGGGTGAGAGGGTTTGATGAAGGGGGGTGGAGGATGCAGGTGCAGGGGGGCGTGGGATTCAGGGGTACAGAGGGTTGGTGCAGGGTGAGAGGACACAGGGTGAGGGAAGACACAGGGTGAGAGTGGGGTTGGTGTAGGGTGAGGGAAGGCTCAGGGTGAGAGGGGGTTGATGTAGGGTGAGAGGGGGTTGGTGAAAGGGGACGGAGGAAGCAGGGTGAGAGAGGGTTGGTGCAGGGTGAGAGGGTTTGATGAAGGGGGGTGGAGGATGCAGGGTGAGAGTGGGTTGGTGCAGGGGGGCAAGGGATGCAGGACTTGAGATGGTTGGTGTAGGGTGAGAGGAAACAGGGTGAGGGAAGACACAGGGTGGGATTGGGTTGGTGTAGGGTGAGGGAAGATGCAGGGTGAGAGGGGGCGGAGGACACAGGATGAGGGAAGACTCAGGGTGAGAGGGGGTTGATGTAGGGTGAGAGGGGGTTGGTGAAAGGGGACGGAGGAAGCAGGGAGAGAGAGGGTTGGTGCAGGGTGAGAGGGTTTGTTGAAGGGGAGTGGAGGATGCAGGGTGAGAGTGGGTTGGTGCAGGGGGGCCAGGGATGCAGGATTTGAGATGGTTGGTGTAGGGTGAGAGGAAACAGGGTGAGGGAAGGCTCAGGGTGAGAGGGGGTTGGTGAAGGGTGAGAGGGGATTGGTGAAAGGGGACGGAGGAAGCAGGGTGAGAGAGGGTTGGTGAAGGGTGAGAGGGTTTGATGAAGGGGGGTGGAGGATGCAGGTGCAGGGGGGCGTGGGATTCAGGGGTAAAGAGGGTTGGTGCAGGGTGAGAGGACACAGGGTGAGGGAAGACACAGGGTGAGAGTGGGGTTGGTGTAGGGTGAGGGAAGACTCAGGGTGAGAGGGTTGATGTAGGGTGAGAGGGGTGGGTGAAAGGGGACGGAGGAAGCAGGGTGAGAGAGGGTTGGTGCAGGGTGAGTGGTTTTGTTGAAGGGGGGAGGAGGATGCAGGGTGAGAGTGGGTTGGTGCAGGGGGGCAAGGGATGCAGGATTTGAGATGGTTGGTTTAGGGTGAGAGGAAACAGGGTGAGGGAAGGCTCAGGGTGGGATTGGGTGGGTGAAGGGTGAGAGGGGGTTGGTGAAAGGGGACGGAGGAAGCAGGGTGAGAGAGGGGTTGGTGAAGGGTGAGAGGGTTTGATGAAGGGGGGTGGAGGATGCAGGTGCAGGGGGGCGTGGGATTCAGGGGTACCGAGGGTTGGTGCAGGGTGAGAGGACACAGGGTGAGGGAAGACACAGGGTGAGAGTGGGGTTGGTGTAGGGTGAGGGAAGACTCAGGTGAGAGGGGGTTGATGTAGGGTGAGAGGGGGTGGTGAAAGGGGACGGAGGAAGCAGGGTGAGAGAGGGTTGGTGCAGGATTAAAGGGGGTTTGTTGAAGGGGGGTGGAGGATGCAGGGTGAGAGTGGGTTGGTGCAGGGGGGCAATGGATACAGGATTTGAGATGGTTGGTGTAGGGTGAGGGAAGATGCAGGGTGAGAGGGGGCGGAGGACACAGGATGAGGGAAGACTCAGGGTGAGAGGGGGTAGATGTAGGGTTAGAGGGGGTTGGTGAAAGGGGACGGAGGAAGCAGGGTGAGAGAGGGTTGGTGCAGGGTGAGAGGGTTTGATAAAGAGGGGTGGAGGATGCAGGGTGAGAGTGGGTTGGTGTAGGGGGGCAAGGGATACAGGATTTGAGATGGTTGGTGTAGGGTGAGAGGAAACAGGGTGAGGGAAGACACAGGGTGGGATTGGGTGGGTGTAGGGGGAGGGAAGATGCAGGGTGAGAGGGGGCGGAGGACACAGGATGAGGGAAGACTCAGGGTGAGAGGGGGTTGATGTAGGGTGAGAGGGGGTTGGTGAAAGGGGACGGAGGAAGCAGGGAGAGAGAGGGTTGGTGCAGGGTGAGAGGGTTTGTTGAAGGGGGGTGGAGGATGCAGGATGAGAGTGGGTTGGTGCAGGGGGGCAAGGGATACAGGATTTGAGATGGTTGGTGTAGGGTGAGAGGAAACAGGGTGAGGGAAGACACAGGGTGGGATTGGATGGGTGTAGGGGGAGGGAAGATGCAGGGTGAGAGGGGGCGGAGGACACAGGATGAGGGAAGACTCAGGGTGAGAGGGGGTAGATGTAGGGTGAGAGGGGGTTGGTGAAAGGGGACGGAGGAAGCAGGGTGAGAGAGGGTTGGTGCAGGGTGAGAGGGTTTGTTGAAGGGGGGTGGAGGATGCAGGGTGAGAGTGGGTTGGTGCAGGGGGGCAAGGGATGCAGGACTTGAGATGGTTGGTGTAGGGTGAGAGGAAACAGGGTGAGGGAACACACAGGGTGGGATTGGGTGGGTGTAGGGTGAGGGAAGATGCAGGGTGAGAGGGGGCGGAGGACACAGGATGAGGGAAGACTCATGGTGAGAGGGGGTTGATGTAGGGTGAGAGGGGGTTGGTGAAAGGGGACGGAGGATGCAGGGAGAGAGAGGGTTGGTGCAGCGTGAGAGGGTTTGTTGAAGGGGGGTGGAGGATGCAGGTGCAGGGGGTCGTGGGATGCAGGGGTTGAAAGGGTTGAAAGGGTTAGAGGACACAGGGTGAGGGAAGACACAGGGTGAGAGTGGGGTTGGTGTAGGGTAAGGGAAGACTCAAGGTGAGAGGGGGTTGATGTAGGGTGAGAGGGGGTTGGTGAAAGGGGACGGAGGATGCAGAGTGAGAGTGGGTTGGTGCTGGGGGGCAAGGGATTCAGGACTTGAGATGGTTGGTGTAGGGTGAGAGGAAACAGGGTGAGGGAAGACACAAGGTGGGATTGGGTTGGTGTAGGGTGAGGGAAGATGCAGGGTGAGAGGGGGCGGAGGACACAGGATGAGGGAAGACTCAGGGTGAGAGGGGGTTGATGTAGGGTGAGAGGGGGTTGGTGAAAGGGGACGGAGGAAGCAGGGTGAGAAAGGGTCGGTTCAGGGTGAGAGGGTTTGTTGAAGGGGGGTGGAGGATGCAGGGTGAGAGTGGGTTGGTGCAGGGGGGCAAGGGATACAGGATTTGAGATGGTTAGTGTAGGGTGAGAGGAAACAGGGTGAGGGAAGGCTCAGGGTGAGAGGGGGTTGGTGAAGGTAGAGAGGGGGTTGGTGAAAGGGGACGGAGGAAGCAGGGTGAGAGAGGGTTGGTGAAGGGTGAGAGGGTTTGATGAAAGGGGGTGGTGGATGCAGGTGCAGGGGGGCGTGGGATTCAGGGGTACAGAGGGTTGGTGCAGGGTGAGAGGACACAGGGTGAGGGAAGACACAGGGTGAGAGTGGGGTTGGTGTAGGGTGAGGGAGGACTCAGGGTGAGAGGGGGTTGATGTAGGGTGAGAGGGGTTGGTGAAAGGGGAAGGAGGAAGCATGGTGAGAGAGGGTTGGTGCAGGGTGAGAGGGTTTGTTGAAGGGGGGTGGAGGATGCAGGGTGAGAGTGGGTTGGTGCAGGGGGGCAAGGGATGCAGGATTTGAGATGGTTGGTGTAGGGTGAGAGGAAACAGGGTGAGGGAAGGCTCGGGGTGGGATTGGTTGGGTGAAGGGTGAGAGGGGGTTGGTGAAAGGGGACGGAGGAAGCAGGGTGAGAGTGGGGTTGGTGAAGGGTGAGAGGGTTTGATGAAGGGGGGTGGAGGATGCAGGTGCAGGGGGGCGTGGGATTCAGGGGTACAGAGGGTTGGTGCAGGGTGAGAGGACACAGGGTGAGGGAAGACACAGGGTGAGAGTGGGGATGGTGTAGGGTGAGGGAAGACTCAGGGTGAGAGGGGGTTGATGTAGGGTGAGAGGGGGTTGGTGAAAGGGGAAGGAGGAAGCAGGGTGAGAGAGGGTTGGTGCAGGGTGAGAGGGTTTGTTGAAGGGGGGTGGAGGATGCAAGGTGAGAGTGGGTTGGTGCAGGGGGGCAAGGGATACAAGATTTGAGATGGTTGGTGTAGGGTGAGAGGAAACAGGGTGAGGGAAGACACAGGGTAGGATTGGGTGGGTGTAGGGTGAGGGAAGATGCAGGGTGAGAGGGGGCGGAGGACAGAGGATGAGGGAAGACTCAGGGTGAGAGGGGGTAGATGTAGGGTGAGAGGGGATTGGTGAAAGGGGACGGAGGAAGCAGGGTGAGAGAGGGTTGGTGCAGGGTGAGAGGGTTTGTTGAAGGGGGGTGGAGGATGCAGGGTGAGAGTGGGTTGGTGCAGGGGGGCAAGGGATGCAGGATTTGAGATGGTTGGTGTAGGGTGAGAGGAAACAGGGTGAGGGAAGGCTCAGGGTGAGAGGGGGTTGGTGAAGGGTGAGAGGGGATTGGTGAAAGGGGACGGAGGATGCAGGGTGAGAGTGGGTTGGTGCAAGGGATACAGTATTGGAGATGGTTGGTGTAGGGTGAGAGGAAACAGGGTGAGGGAAGACACAGGGTGGGTTTGGGTGGGTGTAGGGTGAGGGAAGATGCAGGGTGAGAAAGGCGGAGGACACAGGATGAGGGAAGACTCAGGGTGAGAGGGGGTAGATGTAGGGTGAGAGGGGGTTGGTGAAAGGGGACGGAGGAAGCAGGGTGAGAGAGGGTTGGTGCAGGGTGAGAGGGTTTGTTGGAGGGGGGTGGAGGATGCAGTGTGAGAGTGGGTTGGTGCAGGGGGGCAAGGGATGCAGGATTTGAGATGGTTGGTGTAGGGTGAGAGGAAACAGGGTGAGGGAAGACACAGGATGGGATTGGGTTGGTTTAGGGTGAGGGACGATGCAGGGTGAGAGGGGGGCGGAGGACACAGGATGAGGGAAGACTCAGGGTGAGAGGGGGTTCATGTAGGGTGAGAGGGGGTTGGTGAAAGGGGACGGAGGAAGCAGGGTGAGAGAGGGTTGGTGCAGGGTGAGAGGGTTTGTTAAAGGGGGGTGGAGGATGTAGGGTGAGAGTGGGTTGGTGCAGGGGGGCAAGGGATGCAGGATTTAAGATGGTTGGTGAAGGGTGAGAGGAAACAGGGTGAGGGAAGGCTCAGGGTGAGAGGGGGTTGGTGAAGGGTGAGAGGGGGTTGGTGAAAGGGGACGGAGGAAGCAGGGTGAGAGAGGGTTAGTGAAGGGTGAGAGGGTTTGATGAAGGGGGGTGAAGGATGCAGGTGCAGGGGGGCGTGGGATTCAGGGGTACATAGGGTTGGTGCAGGGTGGGAGGACACAGGGTGAGGGAAGACACAGGGTGAGAGTGGGGTTGTGTAGGGTGAGGGAAGACTCAGGGTGAGAGGGGGATGATGTAGGGTGAGAGGGGGTTGGTGAAAGGGGACGGAGGAAGCAGGGTGAGAGAGGGTTGGTGCAGGGTGAGAGGGTTTGTTGAAGGGGGGTGGAGGATGCAGGGTGAGAGTGGGTTGGTGCAGGGGGGCAAGGGATGCAGGATTTGAGATGGTTGGTGTAGGGTGAGAGGAAACAGGGTGAGGGAAGGCTCAGGGTGAGAGGGGGTTGGTGAAGGTAGAGAGGGGGTTGGTGAAAGGGGATGGAGGAAGCAGGGTGAGAGAGGGTTGGTGAAGGGTGAGAGGGTTTGATGAAAGGGGGTGGTGGATGCAGGTGCAGGGGGGCGTGGGATTCAGGGGTACAGAGGGTTGGTGCAGGGTGAGAGGACACAGGGTGAGGGAAGACACAGGGTGAGAGTGGGGTTGGTGTAGGGTGAGGGAGGACTCAGGGTGAGAGGGGGTTGATGTAGGGTGAGAGGGGTTGGTGAAAGGGGAAGGAGGAAGCATGGTGAGAGAGGGTTGGTGCAGGGTGAGAGGGTTTGTTGAAGGGGGGTGGAGGATGCAGGGTGAGAGTGGGTTGGTGCAGGGGGGCAAGGGATGCAGGATTTGAGATGGTTGGTGTAGGGTGAGAGGAAACAGGGTGAGGGAAGGCTCGGGGTGGGATTGGTTGGGTGAAGGGTGAGAGGGGGTTGGTGAAAGGGGACGGAGGAAGCAGGGTGAGAGTGGGGTTGGTGAAGGGTGAGAGGGTTTGATGAAGGGGGGTGGAGGATGCAGGTGCAGGGGGGCGTGGGATTCAGGGGTACAGAGGGTTGGTGCAGGGTGAGAGGACACAGGGTGAGGGAAGACACAGGGTGAGAGTGGGGATGGTGTAGGGTGAGGGAAGACTCAGGGTGAGAGGGGGTTGATGTAGGGTGAGAGGGGGTTGGTGAAAGGGGAAGGAGGAAGCAGGGTGAGAGAGGGTTGGTGCAGGGTGAGAGGGTTTGTTGAAGGGGGGTGGAGGATGCAAGGTGAGAGTGGGTTGGTGCAGGGGGGCAAGGGATACAAGATTTGAGATGGTTGGTGTAGGGTGAGAGGAAACAGGGTGAGGGAAGACACAGGGTAGGATTGGGTGGGTGTAGGGTGAGGGAAGATGCAGGGTGAGAGGGGGCGGAGGACAGAGGATGAGGGAAGACTCAGGGTGAGAGGGGGTAGATGTAGGGTGAGAGGGGGTTGGTGAAAGGGGACGGAGGAAGCAGGGTGAGAGAGGGTTGGTGCAGGGTGAGAGGGTTTGTTGAAGGGGGGTGGAGGATGCAGGTGGAGGGGGGCGTGGGATGCACGGGTAGAAAGGGTTGGTGCAGGGTTAGAGGACACAGGGTGAGGGAAGACACAGGGTGAGAGGGGGTTGATGTAGGGTGAGAGGGGGTTGGTGAAAGGGGACGGAGGAAGCAGGGTGAGAGAGGGTGGGTGCAGGGTGAGAGGGTTTGATGAAGGGGGGTGGAGGATGCAGGGTGAGAGTGGGTTGGTGTAGGGTGAGAGTAAACAGGGTGAGGGAAGGCTCAGGGTGAGAGGGGGTTGATGTAGGGTGAGAGGGGGTTGGTGAAAGGGGACGGAGGAAGCAGGGTGAGAGAGGGTGGGTGCAGGGTGAGAGGGTTTGATGAAGGGGGGTGGAGGATGCAGGGTGAGAGTGGGTTGGTGTAGGGTGAGAGTAAACAGGGTGAGGGAAGGCTCAGGGTGAGAGGGGGTTGATGTAGGGTGAGAGGGGGTTGGTGAAAGGGGACGGAGGATGCAGGGAGAGAGAGGGTTGGTGCAGCGTGAGAGGGTTTGTTGAAGGGGGGTGGAGGATGCAGGTGCAGGGGGGCGTGGGATGCAGGGGTAGAAAGGGTTGGTGCAGGGTTAGAGGACACAGGGTGAGGGAAGACACAGGGTGAGAGTGGGGTTGGTGTAGGGTAAGGGAAGACTCAAGGTGAGAGGGGGTTGATGTAGGGTGAGAGGGGGTTGGTGAAAGGGGACGGAGGATGCAGAGTGAGAGTGGGTTGGTGCTGGGGGGCAAGGGATTCAGGACTTGAGATGGTTGGTGTAGGGTGAGAGGAAACAGGGTGTGGGAAGACACAAGGTGGGATTGGGTTGGTGTAGGGTGAGGGAAGATGCAGGGTGAGAGGGGGCGGAGGACACAGGATGAGGGAAGACTCAGGGTGAGAGGGGGTTGCTGTAGGGTGAGAGGAGGTTGGTGAAAGGGGACGGAGGAAGCAGGGTGAGAGAGGGTTGGTGCAGGGTGAGAGGGTTTGTTGAAGGGGGGTGGAGGATGCAGGGTGAGAGTGGGTTGGTGCAGGGTGGCAAGGGATGCAGGATTTGAGATGGTTGGTGTAGGGTGAGAGGAAACAGGGTGAGGGAAGGCTCAGGGTGAGAGGGGGTTGGTGAAGGTAGAGAGGGGGTTGGTGAAAGGGGACGGAGGAAGCAGGGTGAGAGAGGGTTGGTGAAGGGTGAGAGGGTTTGATGAAAGGGGGTGGTGGATGCAGGTGCAGGGGGGCGTGGGATTCAGGGGTACAGAGGGTTGGTGCAGGGTGAGAGGACACAGGGTGAGGGAAGACACAGGGTGAGAGTGGGGTTGGTGTAGGGTGAGGGAGGACTCAGGGTGAGAGGGGGTTGATGTAGGGTGAGAGGGGTTGGTGAAAGGGGAAGGAGGAAGCAGGGTGAGAGAGGGTTGGTGCAGGGTGAGAGGGTTTGTTGAAGGGGGGTGGAGGATGCAGGGTGAGAGTGGGTTGGTGCAGGGGGGCAAGGGATGCAGGACTTGAGATGGTTGGTGTAGGGTGAGAGGAAACAGGGTGAGGGAAGACACAAGGTGGGATTGGGTTGGTGTAGGGTGAGGGAAGATGCAGGGTGAGAGGGGGCGGAGGACACAGGATGAGGGAAGACTCAGGGTGAGAGGGGGTTGATGTAGGGTGAGAGGGGGTTGGTGAAAGGGGACGGAGGAAGCAGGGTGAGAAAGGGTCGGTTCAGGGTGAGAGGGTTTGTTGAAGGGGGGTGGAGGATGCAGGGTGAGAGTGGGTTGGTGCAGGGGGGCAAGGGATACAGGATTTGAGATGGTTAGTGTAGGGTGAGAGGAAACAGGGTGAGGGAAGACACAGGGTTGGATTGGGTGGGTGTAGGGTGAGGGAAGATGCAGGGTGAGAGGGGGCGGAGGACACAGGATGAGGGATGACTCAGGGTGAGAGGGGGTAGATGTAGGGTGAGAGTGGGTTGGTGAAAGGGGACGGAGGAAGCAGGGTGAGAGAGGGTTGGTGCAGAGTGAGAGGGTTTGTTGAAGGGGGGTGGAGGATGCAGGGTGAGAGTGGGTTGGTGCAGGGGGGCAATGGATGCAGGATTTGAGATGGTTGGTGTAGGGTGAGAGGAAACAGGGTGAGGGAGGACACAGGGTGGGATTGGGTTGGTGTAGGGTGAGGGAAGATGCAGGGTGAGAGGGGGGCGGAGGACACAGGATGAGGGAAGACTCAGGGTGAGAGGGGGTTGCTGTAGGGTGAGAGGAAGTTGGTGAAAGGGGACGGAGGAAGCAGGGTGAGAGAGGGTTGGTGCAGGGTGAGAGGGTTTGTTGAAGGGGGGTGGAGGATGCAGGGTGAGAGTGGGTTGGTGCAGGGGGGCAAGGGATGCAGGATTTGAGATGGTTGGTGTAGGGTGAGAGGAAACAGGGTGAGGGAAGGCTCAGGGTGAGAGGGGGTTGGTGAAGGTAGAGAGGGGGTTGGTGAAAGGGGACGGAGGAAGCAGGGTGAGAGAGGGTTGGTGAAGGGTGAGAGGGTTTGATGAAAGGGGGTGGTGGATGCAGGTGCAGGGCGGCGTGGGATTCAGGGGTACAGAGGGTTGGTGCAGGGTGAGAGGACACAGGGTGAGGGAAGACACAGGGTGAGAGTGGGGTTGGTGTAGGGTGAGGGAGGACTCAGGGTGAGAGGGGGTTGATGTAGGGTGAGAGGGGTTGGTGAAAGGGGAAGGAGGAAGCAGGGTGAGAGAGGGTTGGTGCAGGGTGAGAGGGTTTGTTGAAGGGGGGTGGAGGATGCAGGGTGAGAGTGGGTTGGTGCAGGGGGGCAAGGGATGCAGGATTTGAGATGGTTGGTGTAGGGTGAGAGGAAACAGGGTGAGGGAAGGCTCGGGGTGGGATTGGGTGGGTGAAGGGTGAGAGGGGGTTGGTGAAAGGGGACGGAGGAAGCAGGGTGAGAGTGGGGTTGGTGAAGGGTGAGAGGGTTTGATGAAGGGGGGTGGAGGATGCAGGTGCAGGGGGGCGTGGGATTCAGGGGTACAGAGGGTTGGTGCAGGGTGAGAGGGTTTGTTGAAGGGGGGTGGAGGATGCAGGGTGAGAGTGGGTTGGTGCAGGGGGGCAAGGGATGCAGAATTTGAGATGGTTGGTGTAGGGTGAGAGGAAACAGGGTGAGGGAAGGCTCAGGGTGAGAGGGGGTTGGTGAAGGTAGAGAGGGGGTTGGTGAAAGGGGACGGAGGAAGCAGGGTGAGAGAGGGTTGGTGAAGGGTGAGAGGGTTTGATGAAAGGGGGTGGTGGATGCAGGTGCAGGGCGGCGTGGGATTCAGGGGTACAGAGGGTTGGTGCAGGGTGAGAGGACACAGGGTGAGGGAAGACACAGGGTGAGAGTGGGGATGGTGTAGGGTGAGGGAAGACTCAGGGTGAGAGGGGGTTGATGTAGGGTGAGAGGGGGTTGGTGAAAGGGGAAGGAGGAAGCAGGGTGAGAGAGGGTTGGTGCAGGGTGAGAGGGTTTGTTGAAGGGGGGTGGAGGATGCAAGGTGAGAGTGGGTTGGTGCAGGGGGGCAAGGGATACAAGATTTGAGATGGTTGGTGTAGGGTGAGAGGAAACAGGGTGAGGGAAGACACAGGGTGGGATTGGGTGGGTGTAGGGTGAGGGAAGATGCAGGTGAGAGGGGGCGGAGGACACAGGATGAGGGAAGACTCAGGGTGAGAGGGGGTAGATGTAGGGTGAGAGGGGGTTGGTGAAAGGGGACGGAGGAAGCAGGGTGAGAGAGGGTTGGTGCAGGGTGAGAGGGTTTGTTGAAGGGGGGTGGAGGATGCAGGGTGAGAGTGGGTTGGTGCAGGGGGGCAAGGGATGCAGGACTTGAGATGGTTGGTGTAGGGTGAGAGGAAACAGGGTGAGGGAAGACACAGGGTGGGATTGGGTTGGTGTAGGGTGAGGGAAGATGCAGGGTGAGAGGGGGCGGAGGACACAGGATGAGGGAAGATTCAGGGTGAGAGGGGGTTGGTGAAAGGGGACGGAGGAAGCAGGGTGAGAGAGGGTTGGTGCAGGGTGAGAGGGTTTGTTGAAGGGGGGTGGAGGATGCAGGTGGAGGGGGGCGTGGGGATGCACGGGTAGAAAGGGTTGGTGCAGGGTTAGAGGACACAGGGTGAGGGAAGACACAGGTGAGAGGGGGTTGATGTAGGGTGAGAGGGGGTTGGTGAAAGGGGACGGAGGAAGCAGGGTGAGAGAGGGTGGGTGCAGGGTGAGAGGGTTTGATGAAGGGGGGTGGAGGATGCAGGGTGAGAGTGGGTTGGTGTAGGGTGAGAGTAAACAGGGTGAGGGAAGGCTCAGGGTGAGAGGGGGTTAATGTAGGGTGAGAGGGGGTTGGTGAAAGGGGACGGAGGATGCAGGGAGAGAGAGGGTTGGTGCAGCGTGAGAGGGTTTGTTGAAGGGGGGTGGAGGATGCAGGTGCAGGGGGGCGTGGGATGCAGGGGTAGAAAGGGTTGGTGCAGGGTTAGAGGACACAGGGTGAGGGAAGACACAGGGTGAGAGTGGGGTTGGTGTAGGGTAAGGGAAGACTCAAGGTGAGAGGGGGTTGATGTAGGGTGAGAGGGGGTTGGTGAAAGGGGACGGAGGATGCAGAGTGAGAGTGGGTTGGTGCTGGGGGGCAAGGGATTCAGGACTTGAGATGGTTGGTGTAGGGTGAGAGGAAACAGGGTGAGGGAAGACACAAGGTGGGATTGGGTTGGTGTAGGGTGAGGGAAGATGCAGGGTGAGAGGGGGCGGAGGACACAGGATGAGGGAAGACTCAGGGTGAGAGGGGGTTGATGTAGGGTGAGAGGGGGTTGGTGAAAGGGGACGGAGGAAGCAGGGTGAGAAAGGGTCGGTTCAGGGTGAGAGGGTTTGTTGAAGGGGGGTGGAGGATGCAGGGTGAGAGTGGGTTGGTGCAGGGGGGCAAGGGATACAGGATTTGAGATGGTTAGTGTAGGGTGAGAGGAAACAGGGTGAGGGAAGGCTCAGGGTGAGAGGGGGTTGGTGAAGGTAGAGAGGGGGTTGGTGAAAGGGACGGAGGAAGCAGGGTGAGAGAGGGTTGGTGAAGGGTGAGAGGGTTTGATGAAAGGGGGTGGTGGATGCAGGTGCAGGGGGGCGTGGGATTCAGGGGTACAGAGGGTTGGTGCAGGGTGAGAGGACACAGGGTGAGGGAAGACACAGGGTGAGAGTGGGGTTGGTGTAGGGTGAGGGAGGACTCAGGGTGAGAGGGGGTTGATGTAGGGTGAGAGGGGTTGGTGAAAGGGGAAGGAGGAAGCATGGTGAGAGAGGGTTGGTGCAGGGTGAGAGGGTTTGTTGAAGGGGGGTGGAGGATGCAGGGTGAGAGTGGGTTGGTGCAGGGGGGCAAGGGATGCAGGATTTGAGATGGTTGGTGTAGGGTGAGAGGAAACAGGGTGAGGGAAGGCTCGGGGTGGGATTGGTTGGGTGAAGGGTGAGAGGGGGTTGGTGAAAGGGACGGAGGAAGCAGGGTGAGAGTGGGGTTGGTGAAGGGTGAGAGGGTTTGATGAAGGGGGGTGGAGGATGCAGGTGCAGGGGGGCGTGGGATTCAGGGGTACAGAGGGTTGGTGCAGGGTGAGAGGACACAGGGTGAGGGAAGACACAGGGTGAGAGGGGATGGTGTAGGGTGAGGGAAGACTCAGGGTGAGAGGGGGTTGATGTAGGGTGAGAGGGGGTTGGTGAAAGGGGAAGGAGGAAGCAGGGTGAGAGAGGGTTGGTGCAGGGTGAGAGGGTTTGTTGAAGGGGGGTGGAGGATGCAAGGTGAGAGTGGGTTGGTGCAGGGGGGCAAGGGATACAAGATTTGAGATGGTTGGTGTAGGGTGAGAGGAAACAGGGTGAGGGAAGACACAGGGTAGGATTGGGTGGGTGTAGGGTGAGGGAAGATGCAGGGTGAGAGGGGGCGGAGGACAGAGGATGAGGGAAGACTCAGGGTGAGAGGGGGTAGATGTAGGGTGAGAGGGGATTGGTGAAAGGGGACGGAGGAAGCAGGGTGAGAGAGGGTTGGTGCAGGGTGAGAGGGTTTGTTGAAGGGGGGTGGAGGATGCAGGTGGAGGGGGGCGTGGGATGCACGGGTAGAAAGGGTTGGTGCAGGGTTAGAGGACACAGGGTGAGGGAAGACACAGGGTGAGAGGGGGTTGATGTAGGGTGAGAGGGGGTTGGTGAAAGGGGACGGAGGAAGCAGGGTGAGAGAGGGTGGGTGCAGGGTGAGAGGGTTTGATGAAGGGGGGTGGAGGATGCAGGGTGAGAGTGGGTTGGTGTAGGGTGAGAGTAAACAGGGTGAGGGAAGGCTCAGGGTGAGAGGGGGTTGATGTAGGGTGAGAGGGGGTTGGTGAAAGGGGACGGAGGAAGCAGGGTGAGAGAGGGTGGGTGCAGGGTGAGAGGGTTTGATGAAGGGGGGTGGAGGATGCAGGGTGAGAGTGGGTTGGTGTAGGGTGAGAGTAAACAGGGTGAGGGAAGGCTCAGGGTGAGAGGGGGTTGATGTAGGGTGAGAGGGGGTTGGTGAAAGGGGACGGAGGATGCAGGGAGAGAGAGGGTTGGTGCAGCGTGAGAGGGTTTGTTGAAGGGGGGTGGAGGATGCAGGTGCAGGGGGGCGTGGGATGCAGGGGTAGAAAGGGTTGGTGCAGGGTTAGAGGACACAGGGTGAGGGAAGACACAGGGTGAGAGTGGGGTTGGTGTAGGGTAAGGGAAGACTCAAGGTGAGAGGGGGTTGATGTAGGGTGAGAGGGGGTTGGTGAAAGGGGACGGAGGATGCAGAGTGAGAGTGGGTTGGTGCTGGGGGGCAAGGGATTCAGGACTTGAGATGGTTGGTGTAGGGTGAGAGGAAACAGGGTGAGGGAAGACACAAGGTGGGATTGGGTTGGTGTAGGGTGAGGGAAGATGCAGGGTGAGAGGGGGCGGAGGACACAGGATGAGGGAAGACTCAGGGTGAGAGGGGGTTGCTGTAGGGTGAGAGGAGGTTGGTGAAAGGGGACGGAGGAAGCAGGGTGAGAGAGGGTTGGTGCAGGGTGAGAGGGTTTGTTGAAGGGGGGTGGAGGATGCAGGGTGAGAGTGGGTTGGTGCAGGGTGGCAAGGGATGCAGGATTTGAGATGGTTGGTGTAGGGTGAGAGGAAACAGGGTGAGGGAAGGCTCAGGGTGAGAGGGGGTTGGTGAAGGTAGAGAGGGGGTTGATGAAAGGGGACGGAGGAAGCAGGGTGAGAGAGGGTTGGTGAAGGGTGAGAGGGTTTGATGAAAGGGGGTGGTGGATGCAGGTGCAGGGGGGCGTGGGATTCAGGGGTACAGAGGGTTGGTGCAGGGTGAGAGGACACAGGGTGAGGGAAGACACAGGGTGAGAGTGGGGTTGGTGTAGGGTGAGGGAGGACTCAGGGTGAGAGGGGGTTGATGTAGGGTGAGAGGGGTTGGTGAAAGGGGAAGGAGGAAGCAGGGTGAGAGAGGGTTGGTGCAGGGTGAGAGGGTTTGTTGAAGGGGGGTGGAGGATGCAGGGTGAGAGTGGGTTGGTGCAGGGGGGCAAGGGATGCAGGACTTGAGATGGTTGGTGTAGGGTGAGAGGAAACAGGGTGAGGGAAGACACAAGGTGGGATTGGGTTGGTGTAGGGTGAGGGAAGATGCAGGGTGAGAGGGGGCGGAGGACACATGATGAGGGAAGACTCAGGGTGAGAGGGGGTTGATGTAGGGTGAGAGGGGGTTGGTGAAAGGGGACGGAGGAAGCAGGGTGAGAAAGGGTCGGTTCAGGGTGAGAGGGTTTGTTGAAGGGGGGTGGAGGATGCAGGGTGAGAGTGGGTTGGTGCAGGGGGGCAAGGGATACAGGATTTGAGATGGTTAGTGTAGGGTGAGAGGAAACAGGGTGAGGGAAGACACAGGGTTGGATTGGGTGGGTGTAGGGTGAGGGAAGATGCAGGGTGAGAGGGGGCGGAGGACACAGGATGAGGGATGACTCAGGGTGAGAGGGGGTAGATGTAGGGTGAGAGTGGGTTGGTGAAATGGGACGGAGGAAGCAGGGTGAGAGATGGTTGGTGCAGAGTGAGAGGGTTTGTTGAAGGGGGGTGGAGGATGCAGGGTGAGAGTGGGTTGGTGCAGGGGGGCAATGGATGCAGGATTTGAGATGGTTGGTGTAGGGTGAGAGGAAACAGGGTGAGGGAGGACACAGGGTGGGATTGGGTTGGTGTAGGGTGAGGGAAGATGCAGGGTGAGAGGGGGCGGAGGACACAGGATGAGGGAAGACTCAGGGTGAGAGGGGGTTGCTGTAGGGTGAGAGGAAGTTGGTGAAAGGGGACGGAGGAAGCAGGGTGAGAGAGGGTTGGTGCAGGGTGAGAGGGTTTGTTGAAGGGGGGTGGAGGATGCAGGGTGAGAGTGGGTTGGTGCAGGGGGGCAAGGGATGCAGGATTTGAGATGGTTGGTGTAGGGTGAGAGGAAACAGGGTGAGGGAAGGCTCAGGGTGAGAGGGGGTTGGTGAAGGTAGAGAGGGGGTTGGTGAAAGGGGACGGAGGAAGCAGGGTGAGAGAGGGTTGGTGAAGGGTGAGAGGGTTTGATGAAAGGGGGTGGTGGATGCAGGTGCAGGGCGGCGTGGGATTCAGGGGTACAGAGGGTTGGTGCAGGGTGAGAGGACACAGGGTGAGGGAAGACACAGGGTGAGAGTGGGGTTGGTGTAGGGTGAGGAAGGACTCAGGGTGAGAGGGGGTTGATGTAGGGTGAGAGGGGTTGGTGAAAGGGGAAGGAGGAAGCAGGGTGAGAGAGGGTTGGTGCAGGGTGAGAGGGTTTGTTGAAGGGGGGTGGAGGATGCAGGGTGAGAGTGGGTTGGTGCAGGGGGGCAAGGGATGCAGGATTTGAGATGGTTGGTGTAGGGTGAGAGGAAACAGGGTGAGGGAAGGCTCGGGGTGGGATTGGGTGGGTGAAGGGTGAGAGGGGGTTGGTGAAAGGGGACGGAGGAAGCAGGGTGAGAGTGGGGTTGGTGAAGGGTGAGAGGGTTTGATGAAGGGGGGTGGAGGATGCAGGTGCAGGGGGGCGTGGGATTCAGGGGTACAGAGGGTTGGTGCAGGGTGAGAGGGTTTGTTGAAGGGGGGTGGAGGATGCAGGGTGAGAGTGGGTTGGTGCAGGGGGGCAAGGGATGCAGGATTTGAGATGGTTGGTGTAGGGTGAGAGGAAACAGGGTGAGGGAAGGCTCAGGGTGAGAGGGGGTTGGTGAAGGTAGAGAGGGGGTTGGTGAAAGGGGACGGAGGAAGCAGGGTGAGAGAGGGTTGGTGAAGGGTGAGAGGGTTTGATGAAAGGGGGTGGTGGATGCAGGTGCAGGGCGGCGTGGGATTCAGGGGTACAGAGGGTTGGTGCAGGGTGAGAGGACACAGGGTGAGGGAAGACACAGAGTGAGAGTGGGGATGGTGTAGGGTGAGGGAAGACTCAGGGTGAGAGGGGGTTGATGTAGGGTGAGAGGGGGTTGGTGAAAGGGGAAGGAGGAAGCAGGGTGAGAGAGGGTTGGTGCAGGGTGAGAGGGTTTGTTGAAGGGGGGTGTAGGATGCAAGGTGAGAGTGGGTTGGTGCAGGGGGGCAAGGGATACAAGATTTGAGATGGTTGGTGTAGGGTGAGAGGAAACAGGGTGAGGGAAGACACAGGGTGGGATTGGGTGGGTGTAGGGTGAGGGAAGATGCAGGGTGAGAGGGGGCGGAGGACACAGGATGAGGGAAGACTCAGGGTGAGAGGGGGTAGATGTAGGGTGAGAGGGGGTTGGTGAAAGGGGACGGAGGAAGCAGGGTGAGAGAGGGTTGGTGCAGGGTGAGAGGGTTTGTTGAAGGGGGGTGGAGGATGCAGGGTGAGAGTGGGTTGGTGCAGGGGGGCAAGGGATGCAGGACTTGAGATGGTTGGTGTAGGGTGAGAGGAAACAGGGTGAGGGAAGACACAGGGTGGGATTGGGTTGGTGTAGGGTGAGGGAAGATGCAGGGTGAGAGGGGGCGGAGGACACAGGATGAGGGAAGATTCAGGGTGAGAGGGGGTTGATGTAGGGTGAGAGGGGGTTGGTGAAAGGGGACGGAGGAAGCAGGGTGAGAGAGGGTTGGTGCAGGGTGAGAGGGTTTGTTGAAGGGGGGTGGAGGATGCAGGTGGAGGGGGGCGTGGGATGCACGGGTAGAAAGGGTTGGTGCAGGGTTAGAGGACACAGGGTGAGGGAAGACACAGGGTGAGAGGGGGTTGATGTAGGGTGAGAGGGGGTTGGTGAAAGGGGACGGAGGAAGCAGGGTGAGAGAGGGTGGGTGCAGGGTGAGAGGGTTTGATGAAGGGGGGTGGAGGATGCAGGGTGAGAGTGGGTTGGTGTAGGGTGAGAGTAAACAGGGTGAGGGAAGGCTCAGGGTGAGAGGGGGTTGATGTAGGGTGAGAGGGGGTTGGTGAAAGGGGACGGAGGATGCAGGGAGAGAGAGGGTTGGTGCAGCGTGAGAGGGTTTGTTGAAGGGGGGTGGAGGATGCAGGTGCAGGGGGGCGTGGGATGCAGGGGTAGAAAGGGTTGGTGCAGGGTTAGAGGACACAGGGTGAGGGAAGACACAGGGTGAGAGTGGGGTTGGTGTAGGGTAAGGGAAGACTCAAGGTGAGAGGGGGTTGATGTAGGGTGAGAGGGGGTTGGTGAAAGGGGACGGAGGATGCAGAGTGAGAGTGGGTTGGTGCTGGGGGGCAAGGGATTCAGGACTTGAGATGGTTGGTGTAGGGTGAGAGGAAACAGGGTGAGGGAAGACACAAGGTGGGATTGGGTTGGTGTAGGGTGAGGGAAGATGCAGGGTGAGAGGGGGCGGAGGACACAGGATGAGGGAAGACTCAGGGTGAGAGGGGGTTGATGTAGGGTGAGAGGGGGTTGGTGAAAGGGGACGGAGGAAGCAGGGTGAGAAAGGGTCGGTTCAGGGTGAGAGGGTTTGTTGAAGGGGGGTGGAGGATGCAGGGTGAGAGTGGGTTGGTGCAGGGGGGCAAGGGATACAGGATTTGAGATGGTTAGTGTAGGGTGAGAGGAAACAGGGTGAGGGAAGACACAGGGTCGGATTGGGTGGGTGTAGGGTGAGGGAAGATGCAGGGTGAGAGGGGGCGGAGGACACAGGATGAGGGATGACTCAGGGTGAGAGGGGGTAGATGTAGGGTGAGAGTGGGTTGGTGAAAGGGGACGGAGGAAGCAGGGTGAGAGAGGGTTGGTGCAGAGTGAGAGGGTTTGTTGAAAGGGGGTGGAGGATGCAGGGTGAGAGTGGGTTGGTGCAGGGGGGGCAAGGGATGCAGGATTTGAGATGGTTGGTGTAGGGTGAGAGGAAACAGGGTGAGGGAGGACACAGGGTGGGATTGGGTTGGTGTAGGGTGAGGGAAGATGCAGGGTGAGAGGGGGCGTAGGACACAGGATGAGGGAAGACTCAGGGTGAGAGGGGGTTGCTGTAGGGTGAGAGGAGGTTGGTGAAAGGGGACGGAGGAAGCAGGGTGAGAGAGGGTTGGTGCAGGGTGAGAGGGTTTGTTGAAGGGGGGTGGAGGATGCAGGGTGAGAGTGGGTTGGTGCAGGGGGGCAAGGGATGCAGGATTTGAGATGGTTGGTGTAGGGTGAGAGGAAACAGGGTGAGGGAAGGCTCAGGGTGAGAGGGGGTTGGTGAAGGTAGAGAGGGGGTTGGTGAAAGGGGACGGAGGAAGCAGGGTGAGAGAGGGTTGGTGAAGGGTGAGAGGGTTTGATGAAAGGGGGTGGTGGATGCAGGTGCAGGGGGGCGTGGGATTCAGGGGTACAGAGGGTTGGTGCAGGGTGAGAGGACACAGGGTGAGGGAAGACACAGGGTGAGAATGGGGTTGGTGTAGGGTGAGGGAGGACTCAGGGTGAGAGGGGGTTGATGTAGGGTGAGAGGGGTTGGTGAAAGGGGAAGGAGGAAGCAGGGTGAGAGAGGGTTGGTGCAGGGTGAGAGGGTTTGTTGAAGGGGGGTGGAGGATGCAGGGTGAGAGTGGGTTGGTGCAGGGGGGCAAGGGATGCAGGATTTGAGATGGTTGGTGTAGGGTGAGAGGAAACAGGGTGAGGGAAGGCTCAGGGTGGGATTGGGTGGGTGAAGGGTGAGAGGGGGTTGGTGAAAGGGGACGGAGGAAGCAGGGTGAGAGTGGGGTTGGTGAAGGGTGAGAGGGTTTGATGAAGGGGGGTGGAGGATGCAGGTGCAGGGGGGCGTGGGATTCAGGGGTACAGAGGGTTGGTGCAGGGTGAGAGGACACAGGGTGAGGGAAGACACAGGGTGAGAGTGGGGTTGGTGTAGGGTGAGGGAAGACTCAGGGTGAGAGGGGGTTGATGTAGGGTGAGAGGGGGTTGGTGAAAGGGGAAGGAGGAAGCAGGGTGAGAGAGGGTTGGTGCAGGGTGAGAGGGTTTGTTGAAGGGGGGTGGAGGATGCAAGGTGAGAGTGGGTTGGTGCAGGGGGGCAAGGGATACAGGATTTGAGATGGTTGGTGTAGGGTGAGAGGAAACAGGGTGAGGGAAGACACAGGGTGGGATTGGGTGGGTGTAGGGTGAGGAAAGATGCAGGGTGAGAGGGGGCGGAGGACACAGGATGAGGGAAGACTCAGGGTGAGAGGGGGTAGATGTAGGGTGAGAGGGGGTTGGTGAAAGGGGACGGAGGAAGCAGGGTGAGAGAGGGTTGGAGCAGGGTGAGAGGGTTTGTTGAAGGGGGGTGGAGGATGCAGGGTGAGAGTGGGTTGGTGCAGGGGGGCAAGGGATGCAGGACTTGAGATGGTTGGTGTAGGGTGAGAGGAAACAGGGTGAGGGAAAGACACAGGGTGGGATTGGGTTGGTGTAGGGTGAGGGAAGATGCAGGGTGAGAGGGGGCGGAGGACACAGGATGAGGGAAGATTCAGGGTGAGAGGGGGTTGATGTAGGGTGAGAGGGGGTTGGTGAAAGGGGACGGAGGAAGCAGGGTGAGAGAGGGTTGGTGCAGGGTGAGAGGGTTTGTTGAAGGGGGGTGGAGGATGCAGGTTGAGGGGGGCGTGGGATGCACGGGTAGAAAGGGTTGGTGCAGGGTTAGAGGACACAGGGTGAGGGAAGACACAGGGTGAGAGGGGGTTGATGTAGGGTGAGAGGGGGTTGGTGAAAGGGGACGGAGGAAGCAGGGTGAGAGAGGGTGGGTGCAGGGTGAGAGGGTTTGATGAAGGGGGGTGGAGGATGCAGGGTGAGAGTGGGTTGGTGTAGGGTGAGAGTAAACAGGGTGAGGGAAGGCTCAGGGTGAGAGGGGGTTGGTGAAGGGTGATAGGGGGTTGGTGAAAGGGGACGGAGGAAGCAGGGTGAGAGAGGGTTGGTGAAGGGTAAGAGGGTTTGATGAAGGGGGTGGAAGATGTAGGTGCAGGGGGGCGTGGGATTCAGGGGTACAGAGGGTTGGTGCAGGGTGAGAGGACACAGGGTGAGGGAAGACACAGGGTGAGAGTGGGGTTGGTGTAGGGTGAGGGAAGACTCAGGGTGAGAGGGGGTTGATGTAGGGTGAGGGGGGTTGGTGAAAGGGGACGGAGGAAGCAGGGTGAGAGAGGGTTGGTGCAGGGTGAGAGGGTTTGTTGGAGGGGGTGGAGGATGCAGTGTGAGAGTGGGTTGGTGCAGGGGGGCAAGGGATGCAGGATTTGAGATGGTTGGTGTAGGGTGAGAGGAAACAGGGTGAGGGAAGACACAGGATGGGATTGGGTTGGTTTAGGGTGAGGGACGATGCAGGGTGAGAGGGGGGCGGAGGACACAGGATGAGGGAAGACTCAGGGTGAGAGGGGGTTCATGTAGGGTGAGAGGGGGTTGGTGAAAGGGGACGGAGGAAGCAGGGTGAGAGAGGGTTGGTGCAGGGTGAGAGGGTTTGTTGAAGGGGGGTGGAGGATGCAGGGTGAGAGTGGGTTGGTGCAGGGGGGCAAGGGATGCAGGATTTGAGATGGTTGGTGTAGGGTGAGAGGAAACAGGGTGAGGGAAGACACAGGGTGGGATTGGGTTGGTGTAGGGTGAGAGGGGGTTGGTGAAAGGGGACGGAGGAAGCAGGGTGAGAGAGGGTTGGTGAAGGGTGAGAGGGTTTGATGAAGGGGGGTGGAGGATGCAGGGTGAGAGTGGGTTGGTGCAGGGGGGCAATGGATACAGGATTTGAGATGTTTGGTGTAGGGTGAGAGGAAACAGGGTGAGGGAAGACTTAGGGTGGGATTGGGTGGGTGTAGGGTGAGGGAAGATGCAGGGTGAGAGGGGGCGGAGGACACAGGATGAGGGAAGACTCAGGGTGAGAGGGGGTAGATGTAGGGTGAGAGGGGGTTGGTGAAAGGGGACGGAGGAAGCAGGGTGAGAGAGGGTTGGTGCAGGGTGAGAGGGTTTGTTGAAGGGGGGTGGAGGATGCAGGATGAGAGTGGGTTGGTGCAGGGGGGCAAGGGATACAGGATTTGAGATGGTTGGTGTAGGGTGAGAGGAAACAGGGTGAGGGAAGACACAGGGTGGGGATTGGGTGGGTGTAGGGGGAGGGAAGATGCAGGGTGAGAGGGGGCGGAGGACACAGGATGAGGGAAGACTCAGGGTAAGAGGGGGTAGATGTAGGGTGAGAGGGGGTTGGTGAAAGGGACGGAGGAAGCAGGGTGAGAGAGGGTTGGTGCAGGGTGAGAGGGTTTGTTGAAGGGGGGTGGAGGATGCAGGGTGAGAGTGGGTTGGTGCAGGGGGGCAAGGGATGCAGGACTTGAGATGGTTGGTGTAGGGTGAGAGGAAACAGGGTGAGGGAAGACACAGGGTGGGATTGGGTGGGTGTAGGGTGAGGGAAGATGCAGGGTGAGAGGGGGCAGAGGACACATGATGAGGGAAGACTCAGGGTGAGAGGGGGTAGATGTAGGGTGAGAGGGGGTTGGTGAAAGGGGACAGAGGAAGCAGGGTGAGAGAGGGTTGGTGCAGGGTGAGAGGGTTTGTTGAAGGGGGGTGGAGGATGCAGGATGAGAGTGGGTTGGTGCAGGGGGGCCAAGGGATACAGGATTTGAGATGGTTGGTGTAGGGTGAGAGGAAACAGGGTGAGGGAAGACACAGGGTGGGATTGGGTGGGTGTAGGGGGAGGGAAGATGCAGGGTGAGAGGGGGCGGAGGACACAGGATGAGGGAAGACTCAGGGTGAGAGGGGGTAGATGTAGGGTGAGAGGGGGTTGGTGAAAGGGGACGGAGGAAGCAGGGTGAGAGAGGGTTGGTGCAGGGTGAGAGGGTTTGTTAAAGGGGGGTGGAGGATGCAAGGTGAGAGTGGGTTGGTGCAGGGGGCAAGGGATACAGGATTTGAGATGGTTGGTGTAGGGTGAGAGGAAACAGGGTGAGGGAAGACACAGGGTGGGATTGGGTGGGTGTAGGGTGAGGGAAGATGCAGGGTGAGAGGGGGCGGAGGACACAGGATGAGGGAAGGACTCAGGGTGAGAGGGGGTAGATGTAGTGTGAGAGGGGGTTGGTGAAAGGGAACGGAGGAAGCAGGGTGAGAGAGGGTTGGTGCAGGGTGAAAGGGTTTGTTGAAGGGGGGTGGAGGATGCAGGGTGAGAGTGGGTTGGTGCAGGGGGGCAAGGGATACAGGATTTGAGATGGTTAGTGTAGGGTGAGAGGAAACAGGGTGAGGGAAGACACAGGGTGGGATTGGGTGGGTGTAGGGGGAGGGAAGATGCAGGGTGAGAGGGGGCGGAGGACACAGGATGAGGGAAGACTCAGGGTGAGAGGGGGTAGATGTAGGGTGAGAGGGGGTTGGTGAAAGGGGACGGAGGAAGCAGGGTGAGAGAGGGTTGGTGCAGGGTGAGAGGGTTTGTTAAAGGGGGGTGGAGGATGCAAGGTGAGAGTGGGTTGGTGCAGGGGGCAAGGGATACAGGATTTGAGATGGTTGGTGTAGGGTGAGAGGAAACAGGGTGAGGGAAGACACAGGGTGGGATTGGGTGGGTGTAGGGTGAGGGAAGATGCAGGGTGAGAGGGGGCGGAGGACACAGGATGAGGGAAGACTCAGGGTGAGAGGGGGTAGATGTAGTGTGAGAGGGGGTTGGTGAAAGGGAACGGAGGAAGCAGGGTGAGAGAGGGTTGGTGCAGGGTGAAAGGGTTTGTTGAAGGGGGGGTGGAGGATGCAGGGTGAGAGTGGGTTGGTGCAGGGGGGCAAGGGATACAGGATTTGAGATGGTTAGTGTAGGGTGAGAGGAAACAGGGTGAGGGAAGACACAGGGTGGGATTGGGTTGGTGTAGGGTGAGGGAAGATGCAGGGTGAGAGGGGGCGGAGGACACAGGATGAGGAAAGACTCAGGGTGAGAGGGGGTTTATGTAGGGTGAAAGGGGACAGAGAAGCAGGGTGAGAGAGAGTTGGTGCAGGGTGAGAGGGTTTGTTGAAGGGGGTGGAGGATGCAGGGTGATAGTGGGTTGGTGCAGGGGGGCAAGGGATGCAGGATTTGAGATGGTTGGTGTAGGGTGAGAGGAAACAGGGTGAGGGAAGGCTCAGGGTGAGAGGGGGTTGGTGAAGGGTGAGAGGGGATTGGTGAAAGGGGACGGAGGAAGCAGGGTGAGAGAGGGTTGGTGAAGGGTGAGAGGGTTTGATGAAGGGGGGTGGAGGATGCAGGTGCAGGGGGGCGTGGGATTCAAGGGGTACAGAGGATTGGTGCAGGGTGAGAGGACACAGGGTGAGGGAAGACACAGGGTGAGAGTGGGGTTGGTGTAGGGTGAGGGAAGACTCAGGGTGAGAGGGGGTTGATGTAGTGTGAGAGGGGTTGGTGAAAGGGGACGGAGGAAGCAGGGTGAGAGAGGGTTGGTGCACGGTGAGAGGGTTTGTTGAAGGGAGGAGGAGGATGCAGGGTGAGAGTGGGTTGGTGCAGGGGGGCAAGGGATGCAGGATTTGAGATGGTTGGTGTAGGGTGAGAGGAAACAGGGTGAGGGAAGGCTCAGGGTGAGAGGGGGTTGGTGAAGGGTGAGAGGGGATTGGTGAAAGGGGACGGAGGATGCAGGGTGAGAGTGGGTTGGTGCAAGGGATACAGTATTGGAGATGGTTGGTGTAGGGTGAGAGGAAACAGGGTGAGGGAAGACACAGGGTGGGTTTGGGTGGGTGTAGGGTGAGGGAAGATGCAGGGTGAGAAAGGCGGAGGACACAGGATGAGGGAAGACTCAGGGTGAGAGGGGGTAGATGTAGGGTGAGAGGGGGTTGGTGAAAGGGGACGGAGGAAGCAGGGTGAGAGAGGGTTGGTGCAGGGTGAGAGGGTTTGTTGGAGGGGGGTGGAGGATGCAGTGTGAGAGTGGGTTGGTGCAGGGGGGCAAGGGATGCAGGATTTGAGATGGTTGGTGTAGGGTGAGAGGAAACAGGGTGAGGGAAGACACAGGATGGGATTGGGTTGGTTTAGGGTGAGGGACGATGCAGGGTGAGAGGGGGGCGGAGGACACAGGATGAGGGAAGACTCAGGGTGAGAGGGGGTTCATGTAGGGTGAGAGGGGGTTGGTGAAAGGGGACGGAGGAAGCAGGGTGAGAGAGGGTTGGTGCAGGGTGAGAGGGTTTGTTAAAGGGGGGTGGAGGATGTAGGGTGAGAGTGGGTTGGTGCAGGGGGGCAAGGGATGCAGGATTTAAGATGGTTGGTGAAGGGTGAGAGGAAACAGGGTGAGGGAAGGCTCAGGGTGAGAGGGGGTTGGTGAAGGGTGAGAGGGGGTTGGTGAAAGGGGACGGAGGAAGCAGGGTGAGAGAGGGTTAGTGAAGGGTGAGAGGGTTTGATGAAGGGGGGTGAAGGATGCAGGTGCAGGGGGGCGTGGGATTCAGGGGTACATAGGGTTGGTGCAGGGTGGGAGGACACAGGGTGAGGGAAGACACAGGGTGAGAGTGGGGTTGTGTAGGGTGAGGGAAGACTCAGGGTGAGAGGGGGATGATGTAGGGTGAGAGGGGGTTGGTGAAAGGGGACGGAGGAAGCAGGGTGAGAGAGGGTTGGTGCAGGGTGAGAGGGTTTGTTGAAGGGGGGTGGAGGATGCAGGGTGAGAGTGGGTTGGTGCAGGGGGGCAAGGGATGCAGGATTTGAGATGGTTGGTGTAGGGTGAGAGGAAACAGGGTGAGGGAAGACACAGGGTGGGAGGGGGTTGGTGAAGGGTGAGAGGGGATTGGTGAAAGGGGACGGAGGAAGCCGGGTGAGAGAGGGTTGGTGAAGGGTGAGAGGGTTTGATGAAGGGGGGTGGAGGATGCAGGTGCAGGGGGGCGTGGGATTCAGGGGTACATAGGGTTGGTGCAGGGTGGGAGGACACAGGGTGAGGGAAGACACAGGGTGAGAGTGGGGTTGGTGTAGGGTGAGGGAAGACTCAGGGTGAGAGGGGGATGATGTAGGGTGAGAGGGGGTTGGTGAAAGGGGACGGAGGAAGCAGGGTGAGAGAGGGTTGGTGCAGGGTGAGAGGGTTTGTTGAAGGGGGGTGGAGGATGCAGGGTGAGAGTGGGTTGGTGCAGGGGGGCAAGGGATGCAGGATTTGAGATGGTTGGTGTAGGGTGAGAGGAAACAGGGTGAGGGAAGACACAGGGTGGGATTGGGTTGGTGTAGGGTGAGGGAAGATGCAGGGTGAGAGGGGGCGGAGGACACAGGATGAGGGAAGACTCAGGGTGAGAAAGGGTTGCTGTAGGGTGAGAGGAGGTTGGTGAAAGGGGACGGAGGAAGCAGGGTGAGAGAGGGTTGGTGCAGGGTGAGAGGGTTTGTTGAAGGGGGGTGGAGGATGCAGGGTGAGAGTGGGTTGGTGCAGGGGGGCCAGGGATGCAGGATTTGAGATGGTTGGTGTAGGGTGAGAGGAAACAGGGTGAGGGAAGGCTCAGGGTGAGAGGGGGTTGGTGAAGGGTGAGAGGGGATTGGTGAAAGGGGACGGAGGAAGCCGGGTGAGAGAGGGTTGGTGAAGGGTGAGAGGGTTTGATGAAGGGGGGTGGAGGATGCAGGTGCAGGGGGGCGTGGGATTCAGGGGTACAAAGGGTTGGTGCAGGGTGAGGGAAGACACAGGGTGAGAGTGGGGTTGGTGTAGGGTGAGGGAAGACTCAGGGTGAGAGGGTTGATGTAGGGTGAGAGGGGTGGGTGAAAGGGGACGGAGGAAGCAGGGTGAGAGAGGGTTGGTGCAGGGTGAGAGGTTTTGTTGAAGGGGGGAGGAGGATGCAGGGTGAGAGTGGGTTGGTGCAGGGGGGCAAGGGATGCAGGATTTGAGATGGTTGGTTTAGGGTGAGAGGAAACAGGGTGAGGGAAGGCTCAGGGTGGGATTGGGTGGGTGAAGGGTGAGAGGGGGTTGGTGAAAGGGGACGGAGGAAGCAGGGTGAGAGAGGGGTTGGTGAAGGGTGAGAGGGTTTGATGAAGGGGGGTGGAGGATGCAGGTGCAGGGGAGCGTGGGATTCAGGGGTACCGAGGGTTGGTGCAGGGTGAGAGGACACAGGGTGAGGGAAGACACAGGGTGAGAGTGGGGTTGGTGTAGGGTGAGGGAAGACTCAGGTGAGAGGGGGTTGATGTAGGGTGAGAGGGGGTTGGTGAAAGGGGACGGAGGAAGCAGGGTGAGAGAGGGTTGGTGCAGGGTTAAAGGGGGTTTGTTGAAGGGGGGTGGAGGATGCAGGGTGAGAGTGGGTTGGTGCAGGGGGGCAATGGATACAGGATTTGAGATGGTTGGTGTAGGGTGAGAGGAAACAGGGTGAGGGAAGACACAGGGTGGGATTGGGTGGGTGTAGGGTGAGGGAAGATGCAGGGTGAGAGGGGGCGGAGGACACAGGATGAGGGAAGACTCAGGGTGAGAGGGGGTAGATGTAGGGTTAGAGGGGGTTGGTGAAAGGGGACGGAGGAAGCAGGGTGAGAGAGGGTTGGTGCAGGGTGAGAGGGTTTGTTAAAGAGGGATGGAGGATGCAGGGTGAGAGTGGGTTGGTGTAGGGGGGCAAGGGATACAGGATTTGAGATGGTTGGTGTAGGGTGAGAGGAAACAGGGTGAGGGAAGACACAGGGTGGGATTGGGTGGGTGTAGGGGGAGGGAAGATGCAGGGTGAGAGAGGGCGGAGGACACAGGATGAGGGAAGACTCAGGGTGAGAGGGAGTAGATGTAGGGTGAGAGGGGGTTGGTGAAAGGGGACGGAGGAAGCAGGGTGAGAGAGGGTTGGTGCAGGGTGAGAGGGTTTGTTGAAGGGGGTGGAGGATGCAGGGTGAGAGTGGGTTGGTGCAGGGGGGCAAGGGATGCAGGACTTGAGATGGTTGGTGTAGGGTGAGAGGAAACAGGGTGAGGGAAGACACAGGGTGGGATTGGGTTGGTGTAGGGTGAGGGAAGATGCAGGGTGAGAGGGGGCGGAGGACACAGAATGAGGGAAGACTCAGGGTGAGAGGGGGTTGATGTAGGGTGAGAGGGGGTTGGTGAAAGGGGACGGAGGAAGCAGGGAGAGAGAGGGTTGGTGCAGGGTGAGAGGGTTTGTTGAAGGGGGTGGAGGATGCAGGTGCAGGGGGGCGTGGGATGCAGGGGTAGAAAGGGTTGGTGCAGGGTTAGAGGACACAGGGTGAGGGAAGACACAGGGTGAGAGTGGGGTTGGTGTAGGGTAAGGGAAGACTCAAGGTGAGAGGGGGTTGATGTAGGGTGAGAGGGGGTTGGTGAAAGGGGACGGAGGATGCAGAGTAAGAGTGGGTTGGTGCTGGGGGGCAAGGGATTCAGGACTTGAGATGGTTGGTGTAGGGTGAGAGGAAACAGGGAGAGGGAAGACACAGGGTGGGATTGGGTTGGTGTAGGGTGAGGGAAGATGCAGGGTTAGAGGGGGCGGAGGACACAGGATGAGGGAAGACTCAGGGTGAGAGAGGGTTGGTGAAGGGTGAGAGGGTTTGATGAAGGGGGTGGAGGATGCAGGTGCAGGGGGGCGTGGGATTCAGGGGTACAGAGGGTTGGTGCAGGGTGAGAGGACACAGGGTGAGGGAAGACACAGGGTGAGAGTGGGGTTGGTGTAGGGTGAGGGAAGACTCAGGATGAGAGGGGGATGATGTAGGGTGAGAGGGGGTTGGTGAAAGGGGACGGAGGAAGCAGGGTGAGAGAGGGTTGGTGCAGGGTGAGAGGGTTTCTTGAAGGGGGGTGGAGGATGCAGGGTGAGAGTGGGTTGGTGCAGGGGGGCAAGGGATGCAGGATTTGAGATGGTTGGTGTAGGGTGAGAGGAAACAGGGTGAGGGAAGACACAGGGTGGGATTGGGTTGGTGTAGGGTGAGGGAAGATGCAGGGTGAGAGGGGGCGGAGGACACAGGATGAGGGAAGACTCAGGGTGAGAGGGGGTTTATGTAGGGTGAGAGGGGGTTGGTGAAAGGGGACGGAGGAAGCAGGGCGAGAGAGGGTTGGTGCAGGGTGAGAGGGTTTGTTGAAGGGGGTGGAGGATGCAGGGTGATAGTGGGTTGGTGCAGGGGGGGCAAGGGATGAAGGATTTGAGATGGTTGGTGTAGGGTGAGAGGAAACAGGGTGAGGGAAGGCTCAGGGTGAGAGGGGGTTGGTGAAGGGTGAGAGGGGGTTGGTGAAAGGGGACGGAGGAAGCAGGGTGAGAGAGGGTTGGTGAAGGGTGAGAGGGTTTGATGAAGGGGGTGGAGGATGCAGGTACAGAGGGTTGGTGCACGGTGAGAGGACACAGGGTGAGGGAAGACACAGGGTGAGAGTGGGGTTGGTGTAGGGTGAGGGAAGACTCAGGGTGAGAGGGGGATGATGTAGGGTGAGAGGGGGTTGGTGAATGGGGACGGAGGAAGCAGGGTGAGAGAGGGTTGGTGCAGGGTGAGAGGGTTTGTTGAAGGGGGGTGGAGGATGCAGGGTGAGAGTGGGTTGGTGCAGGGGGGCAAGGGATGCAGGATTTGAGATGGTTGGTGTAGGGTGAGAGAAACAGGGTGAGGGAAGTCACACGGTGGGATTGGGTTGGTGTAGGGTGAGGGAAGATGCAGGGTGAGAGGGGGCGGAGGACACAGGATGAGGGAAGACTCAGGGTGAGAGGGGGTTTATGTAGGGTGAGAGGGGGTTGGTGAAAGGGGACGGAGGAAGCAGGGTGAGAGAGGGTTGGTGCAGGGTGAGAGGGTTTGTTGAAGGGGGTGGAGGATGCAGGGTGATAGTGGGTTGGTGCAGGGGGGCAAGGGATGCAGGATTTGAGATGGTTGGTGTAGGGTGAGAGGAAACAGGGTGAGGGAAGGCTCAGGGTGAGAGGGGTTAGTGAAGGGTGAGAGGGGGTTGGTGAAAGGGGACGGAGGAAGCAGGGTGAGAGAGGGTTGGTGAAGGGTGAGAGGGTTTGATGAAGGGGGGTGGAGGATGCAGGTGCAGGGGGGCGTGGATTCAGGGGTACAGAGGGTTGGTGCAGGTTGAGAGGACACAGGGTGAGGGAAGACACAGGGTGAGAGTGGGGTTGGTGTAGGGTGAGGGAAGACTCAGGGTGAGAGGGGGTTGATGTAGGGTGAGAGGGGGTTGGTGAAAGGGGACGGAGGAAGCAGGGTGAGAGGGTTTGTTGAAGGGGGGTGGAGGATGCAGGGTGAGAGTGGGTTGGTGCAGGGGGGCAAGGGATGCAGGATTAGAGATGGTTGGTGTAGGGTGAGAGGAAACAGGGTGAGGGAAGACACAGGGTGAGAGGGGGTTGGTGAAGGGTGAGAGGGGATTGGTGAAAGGGGACGGAGGAAGCCGGGTGAGAGAGGGTTGGTGAAGGGTGAGAGGGTTTGATGAAGGGGGGTGGAGGATGCAGGTGCAGGGGGGCGTGGGATTCAGGGGTACAGAGGGTTGGTGCAGGGTGAGAGGACACAGGGTGAGGGAAGACACAGGGTGAGAGTGGGGTTGGTGTAGGGTGAGGGAAGACTCAGGGTGAGAGGGTTGATGTAGGGTGAGAGGGGTGGGTAAAAGTGGACGGAGGAAGCAGGGTGAGAGAGGGTTGGTGCAGGGTGAGAGGTTTTGTTGAAGGGGGGAGGAGGATGCAGGGTGAGAGTGGGTTGGTGCAGGGGGGCAAGGGATGCAGGATTTGAGATGGTTGGTTTAGGGTGAGAGGAAACAGGGTGAGGGAAGGCTCAGGGTGGGATTGGGTGGGTGAAGGGTGAGAGGGGGTTGGTGAAAGGGGACGGAGGAAGCAGGGTGAGAGAGGGGTTGGTGAAGGGTGAGAGGGTTTGATGAAGGGGGGTGGAGGATGCAGGTGCAGGGGAGCGTGGGATTCAGGGGTACCGAGGGTTGGTGCAGGGTGAGCGGACACAGGGTGAGGGAAGACACAGGGTGAGAGTGGGGTTGGTGTAGGGTGAGGAAGACTCAGGTGAGAGGGGGTTGATGTAGGGTGAGAGGGGGTTGGTGAAAGGGGACGGAGGAAGCAGGGTGAGAGAGGGTTGGTGCAGGGTTAAAGGGGGTTTGTTGAAGGGGGGTGGAGGATGCAGGGTGAGAGTGGGATGGTGCAGGGGGGAAATGGATACAGGATTTGAGATGGTTGGTGTAGGGTGAGAGGAAACAGGGTGAGGGAAGACACAGGGTAGGATTGGGTGGGTGTAGGGTGAGGGAAGATGCAGGGTTAGAGGGGGCGGAGGACACAGGATGAGGGAAGACTCAGGGTGAGAGAGGGTTGGTGAAGGGTGAGAGGGTTTGATGAAGGGGGTGGAGGATGCAGGTGCAGGGGGGCGTGGGATTCAGGGGTACAGAGGGTTGGTGCAGGGTGAGAGGACACAGGGTGAGGGAAGACACAGGGTGAGAGTGGGGTTAGTGTAGGGTGAGGGAAGACTCAGGGTGAGAGGGGGATGATGTAGGGTGAGAGGGGGTTGGTGAAAGGGGACGGAGGAAGCAGGGTGAGAGAGGGTTGGTGCAGGGTGAGAGGGTTTCTTGAAGGGGGGTGGAGGATGCAGGGTGAGAGTGGGTTGGTGCAGGGGGGCAAGGGATGCAGGATTTGAGATGGTTGGTGTAGGGTGAGAGGAAACAGGGTGAGGGAAGACACAGGGTGGGATTGGGTTGGTGTAGGGTGAGGGAAGATGCAGGGTGAGAGGGGGCGGAGGACACAGGATGAGGGAAGACTCAGGGTGAGAGGGGGTTTATGTAGGGTGAGAGGGGGTTGGTGAAAGGGGACGGAGGAAGCAGGGTGAGAGAGGGTTGGTGCAGGGTGAGAGGGTTTGTTGAAGGGGGTGGAGGATGCAGGGTGATAGTGGGTTGGTGCAGGGGGGGCAAGGGATGAAGGATTTGAGATGGTTTGTGTAGGGTGAGAGGAAACAGGGTGAGGGAAGGCTCAGGGTGAGAGGGGGTTGGTGAAGGGTGAGAGGGGGTTGGTGAAAGGGGACGGAGGAAGCAGGGTGAGAGAGGGTTGGTGAAGGGTGAGAGGGTTTGATGAAGGGGGTGGAGGATGCAGGTACAGAGGGTTGGTGCAGGGTGAGAGGACACAGGGTGAGGGAAGACACAGGGTGAGAGTGGGGTTGGTGTAGGGTGAGGGAAGACTCAGGGTGAGAGGGGGATGATGTAGGGTGAGAGGGGGTTGGTGAATGGGGACGGAGGAAGCAGGGTGAGAGAGGGTTGGTGCAGGGTGAGAGGGTTTGTTGAAGGGGGGTGGAGGATGCAGGGTGAGAGTGGGTTGGTGCAGGGGGGCAAGGGATGCAGGATTTGAGATGGTTGGTGTAGGGTGAGAGGAAACAGGGTGAGGGAAGTCACACGGTGGGATTGGGTTGGTGTAGGGTGAGGGAAGATGCAGGGTGAGAGGGGGCGGAGGACACAGGATGAGGGAAGACTCAGGGTGAGAGGGGGTTTATGTAGGTTGAGAGGGGGTTGGTGAAAGGGGACGGAGGAAGCAGGGTGAGAGAGGGTTGGTGCAGGGTGAGAGGGTTTGTTGAAGGGGGTGGAGGATGCAGGGTGATAGTGGGTTGGTGCAGGGGGGGCAAGGGATGCAGGATTTGAGATGGTTGGTGTAGGGTGAGAGGAAACAGGGTGAGGGAAGGCTCAGGGTGAGAGGGGGTTAGTGAAGGGTGAGAGGGGGTTGGTGAAAGGGGACGGAGGAAGCAGGGTGAGAGAGGGTTGGTGAAGGGTGAGAGGGTTTGATGAAGGGGGGTGGAGGATGCAGGTGCAGGGGGGCGTGGATTCAGGGGTACAGAGGGTTGGTGCAGGTTGAGAGGACACAGGGTGAGGGAAGACACAGGGTGAGAGTGGGGTTGGTGTAGGGTGAGGGAAGACTCAGGGTGAGAGGGGGTTGATGTAGGGTGAGAGGGGGTTGGTGAAAGGGGACGGAGGAAGCAGGGTGAGAGGGTTTGTTGAAGGGGGGTGGAGGATGCAGGGTGAGAGTGGGTTGGTGCAGGGGGGCAAGGGATGCAGGATTAGAGATGGTTGGTGTAGGGTGAGAGGAAACAGGGTGAGGGAAGACACAGGGTGAGAGGGGGTTGGTGAAGGGTGAGAGGGGATTGGTGAAAGGGGACGGAGGAAGCCGGGTGAGAGAGGGTTGGTGAAGGGTGAGAGGGTTTGATGAAGGGGGGTGGAGGATGCAGGTGCAGGGGGGCGTGGGATTCAGGGGTACAGAGGGTTGGTGCAGGGTGAGAGGACACAGGGTGAGGGAAGACACAGGGTGAGAGTGGGGTTGGTGTAGGGTGAGGGAAGACTCAGGGTGAGAGGGTTGATGTAGGGTGAGAGGGGTGGGTGAAAGGGGACGGAGGAAGCAGGGTGAGAGAGGGTTGGTGCAGGGTGAGAGGTTTTGTTGAAGGGGGGAGGAGGATGCAGGGTGAGAGTGGGTTGGTGCAGGGGGGCAAGGGATGCAGGATTTGAGATGGTTGGTTTAGGGTGAGAGGAAACAGGGTGAGGGAAGGCTCAGGGTGGGATTGGGTGGGTGAAGGGTGAGAGGGGGGTTGGTGAAAGGGGACGGAGGAAGCAGGGTGAGAGAGGGGTTGGTGAAGGGTGAGAGGGTTTGATGAAGGGGGGTGGAGGATGCAGGTGCAGGGGAGCGTGGGATTCAGGAGTACCGAGGGTTGGTGCAGGGTGAGAGGACACAGGGTGAGGGAAGACACAGGGTGAGAGTGGGGTTGGTGTAGGGTGAGGGAAGACTCAGGTGAGAGGGGGTTGATGTAGGGTGAGAGGGGGTTGGTGAAAGGGGACGGAGGAAGCAGGGTGAGAGAGGGTTAGCAGGGTTAAAGGGGGTTTGTTGAAGGGGGGTGGAGGATGCAGGGTGAGAGTGGGTTGGTGCAGGGGGGCAATGGATACAGGATTTGAGATGGTTGGTGTAGGGTGAGAGGAAACAGGGTGAGGGAAGACACAGGGTGGGATTGGGTGGGTGTAGGGTGAGGGAAGATGCAGGGTGAGAGGGGGCGGAGGACACAGGATGAGGGAAGACTCAGGGTGAGAGGGGGTGAATGTAGGGTTAGAGGGGGTTGGTGAAAGGGGACGGAGGAAGCAGGGTGAGAGAGGGTTGGTGCAGGGTGAGAGGGTTTGTTAAAGAGGGATGGAGGATGCAGGGTGAGAGTGGGTTGGTGTAGGGGGGCAAGGGATACAGGATTTGAGATGGTTGGTGTAGGGTGAGAGGAAACAGGGTGAGGGAAGACACAGGGTGGGATTGGGTGGGTGTAGGGGGAGGGAAGATGCAGGGTGAGAGAGGGCGGAGGACACAGGATGAGGGAAGACTCAGGGTGAGAGGGAGTAGATGTAGGGTGAGAGGGGGTTGGTGAAAGGGGACGGAGGAAGCAGGGTGAGAGAGGGTTGGTGCAGGGTGAGAGGGTTTGTTGAAGGGGGGTGGAGGATGCAGGGTGAGAGTGGGTTGGTGCAGGGGGGCAAGGGATGCAGGACTTGAGATGGTTGGTGTAGGGTGAGAGGAAACAGGGTGAGGGAAGACACAGGGTGGGATTGGGTTGGTGTAGGGTGAGAGGGGGTTGGTGAAAGGGGACGGAGGAAGCAGGGAGAGAGAGGGTTGGTGCAGGGTGAGAGGGTTTGTTGAAGGGGGGTGGAGGATGCAGGTGCAGGGGGGAGTGGGATGCAGGGGTAGAAAGGGTTGGTGCAGGGTTAGAGGACACAGGGTGAGGGAAGACACAGGGTGAGAGTGGGGTTGGTGTAGGGTAAGGGAAGACTCAAGGTGAGAGGGGGTTGATGTAGGGTGAGAGGGGGTTGGTGAAAGGGGACGGAGGATGCAGAGTAAGAGTGGGTTGGTGCTGGGGGGCAAGGGATTCAGGACTTGAGATGGTTGGTGTAGGGTGAGAGGAAACAGGGAGAGGGAAGACACAGGGTGGGATTGGGTTGGTGTAGGGTGAGGGAAGATGCAGGGTTAGAGGGGGCGGAGGACACAGGATGAGGGAAGACTCAGGGTGAGAGAGGGTTGGTGAAGGGTGAGAGGGTTTGATGAAGGGGGTGGAGGATGCAGGTGCAGGGGGGCGTGGGATTCAGGGGTACAGAGGGTTGGTGCAGGGTGAGAGGACACAGGGTGAGGGTAGACACAGGGTGAGAGTGGGGTTGGTGTAGGGTGAGGGAAGACTCAGGGTGAGAGGGGGATGATGTAGGGTGAGAGGGGGTTGGTGAAAGGGGACGGAGGAAGCAGGGTGAGAGAGGGTTGGTGCAGGGTGAGAGGGTTTCTTGAAGGGGGGTGGAGGATGCAGGGTGAGAGTGGGTTGGTGCAGGGGGGCAAGGGATGCAGGATTTGAGATGGTTGGTGTAGGGTGAGAGGAAACAGGGTGAGGGAAGACACAGGGTGGGATTGGGTTGGTGTAGGGTGAGGGAAGATGCAGGGTAAGAGGGGGCGGAGGACACAGGATGAGGGAAGACTCAGGGTGAGAGGGGGTTTATGTAGGGTGAGAGGGGGTTGGTGAAAGGGGACGGAGGAAGCAGGGTGAGAGAGGGTTGGTGCAGGGTGAGAGGGTTTGTTGAAGGGGGTGGAGGATGCAGGGTGATAGTGGGTTGGTGCAGGGGGGGCAAGGGATGAAGGATTTGAGATGGTTGGTGTAGGGTGAAAGGAAACAGGGTGAGGGAAGGCTCAGGGTGAGAGGGGGTTGGTGAAGGGTGAGAGGGGGTTGGTGAAAGGGGACGGAGGAAGCAGGGTGAGAGAGGGTTGGTGAAGGGTGAGAGGGTTTGATGAAGGGGGTGGAGGATGCAGGTACAGAGGGTTGGTGCAGGGTGAGAGGACACAGGGTGAGGGAAGACACAGGGTGAGAGTGGGGTTGGTGTAGGGTGAGGGAAGACTCAGGGTGAGAGGGGGATGATGTAGGGTGAGAGGGGGTTGGTGAAAGGGGACGGAGGAAGCAGGGTGAGAGAGGGTTGGTGCAGGGTGAGAGGGTTTGTTGAAGGGGGGTGGAGGATGCAGGGTGAGAGTGGGTTGGTGCAGGGGGGCAAGGGATGCAGGATTTGAGATGGTTGGTGTAGGGTGAGAGGAAACAGGGTGAGGGAAGGCTCAGGGTGAGAGGGGGTTAGTGAAGGGTGAGAGGGGGTTGGTGAAAGGGGACGGAGGAAGCAGGGTGAGAGAGGGTTGGTGAAGGGTGAGAGGGTTTGATGAAGGGGGGTGGAGGATGCAGGTGCAGGGGGGCGTGGATTCAGGGGTACAGAGGGTTGGTGCAGGTTGAGAGGACACAGGGTGAGGGAAGACACAGGGTGAGAGTGGGGTTGGTGTAGGGTGAGGGAAGACTCAGGGTGAGAGGGGGTTGATGTAGGGTGAGAGGGGGTTGGTGAAAGGGGACGGAGGAAGCAGGGTGAGAGGGTTTGTTGAAGGGGGGTGGAGGATGCAGGGTGAGAGTGGGTTGGTGCAGGGGGGCAAGGGATGCAGGATTAGAGATGGTTGGTGTAGGGTGAGAGGAAACAGGGTGAGGGAAGACACAGGGTGGATTTGGGTTGGTGTAGGGTGAGGGAAGATGCAGGGTGAGAGGGGGCGGAGGACACAGGATGAGGGAAGACTCAGGGTGAGAGGGGGTTGCTGTAGGGTGAGAGGAGGTTGGTGAAAGGGGACGGAGGAAGCAGGGTGAGAGAGGGTTGTGGTGCAGGGTTAGAGGGTTTGTTGAAGGGGGGTGGAGGATGCAGGGTGAGAGTGGGTTGGTGCAGGGGGGCCAGGGATGCAGGATTTGAGATGGTTGGTGTAGGGTGAGAGGAAACAGGGTGAGGGAAGGCTCAGGGTGAGAGGGGGTTTATGTAGGGGTGAGAGGGGGTTGGTGAAAGGGGACGGAGGAAGCAGGGTGAGAGAGGGTTGGTGCAGGGTGAGAGGGTTTGTTGAAGGGGGTGGAGGATGCAGGGTGATAGTGGGTTGGTGCAGGGGGGGCAAGGGATGCAGGATTTGAGATGGTTGGTGTAGGGTGAGAGGAAACAGGGTGAGGGAAGACACAGGGTGGGATTGGGTGGGTGTAGGGTGAGGGAAGACTCAGGGTGAGAGGGGGTTGGTGAAGGGTGAGAGGGGGTTGGTGAAAGGGGACGGAGGAAGCAGGGTGAGAGAGGGTTGGTGAAGGGTGAGAGGGTTTGATGAAGGGGGTGGAGGATGCAGGTACAGAGGGTTGGTGCAGGGTGAGAGGACACAGGGTGAGGGAAGACACAGGGTGAGAGTGGGGTTGGTGTAGGGTGAGGGAAGACTCAGGGTGAGAGGGGGATGATGTAGGGTGAGAGGGGGTTGGTGAAAGGGGACGGAGGAAGCAGGGTGAGAGAGGGTTGGTGCAGGGTGAGAGGGTTTGTTGAAGGGGGGTGGAGGATGCAGGGTGAGAGTGGGTTGGTGCAGGGGGGCAAGGGATGCAGGATTTGAGATGGTTGGTGTAGGGTGAGAGGAAACAGGGTGAGGGAAGTCACACGGTGGGATTGGGTTGGTGTAGGGTGAAAGAAGATGCAGGGTGAGAGGGGGCGGAGGACACAGGATGAGGGAAGACTCAGGGTGAGAGGGGGTTTATGTAGGGTGAGAGGGGGTTGGTGAAAGGGGACGGAGGAATCAGGGTGAGAGAGGGTTGGTGCAGGGTGAGAGGGTTTGTTGAAGGGGGTGGAGGATGCAGGGTGATAGTGGGTTGGTGCAGGGGGGGCAAGGGATGCAGGATTTGAGATGGTTGGTGTAGGGTGAGAGGAAACAGGGTGAGGGAAGGCTCAGGGTGAGAGGGGGTTGGTGAAGGGTGAGAGGGGGTTGGTGAAAGGGGACGGAGGAAGCAGGGTGAGAGAGGGTTGGTGAAGGGTGAGAGGGTTTGATGAAGGGGGTGGAGGATGCAGGTGCAGGGGGGCGTGGGACTCAGGGGTACAGAGGGTTGGTGCAGGGTGAGAGGACACAGGGTGAGGGAAGACACAGGGTGAGAGTGGGGTTGGTGTAGGGTGAGGGAAGACTCAGGGTGAGAGGGGGATGATGTAGGGTGAGAGGGGGTTGGTGAAAGGGGACGGAGGAAGCAGGGTGAGAGAGGGTTGGTGCAGGGTGAGAGGGTTTGTTGAAGGGGGGTGGAAGATGCAGGGTGAGAGTGGGTTGGTGCAGGGGGGCAAGGGATGCAGGATTTGAGATGGTTGGTGTAGGGTGAGAGGAAACAGGGTGAGGGAAGTCACACGGGGGGATTGGGTTGGTGTATGGTGAGGAAAGATGCAGGGTGAGAGGGGGCGGAGGACACAGGATGAGGGAAGACTCAGGGTGAGAGGGGGTTTATGTAGGGTGAGAGGGGGTTGGTGAAAGGGGACGGAGGAAGCAGGGTGAGAGAGGGTTGGTGCAGGGTGAGAGGGTTTGTTAAAGGGGGTGGAGGATGCAGGGTGATAGTGGGTTGGTGCAGGGGGGGCAAGGGATGCAGGATTTGAGATGGTTGGTGTAGGGTGAGAGGAAACAGGGTGAGGGAAGGCTCAGGGTGAGAGGGGGTTGTTGAAGGGTGAGAGGGGGTTGGTGAAAGGGGACGGAGGAAGCAGGGTGAGAGAGGGTTGGTGAACGGTGAGAGGGTTTGATGAATGGGGGTGGAGGATGCAGGTGCAGGGGGGCGTGGATTCAGGGGTACAGAGGGTTGGTGCAGGTTGAGAGGACACAGGGTGTGGGAAGACACAGGGTGGGATTGGGTTGGTGTAGGGTGAGGGAAGATGCAGGGTGAGAGGGGGCGGAGGACACAGGATGAGGGAAGACTCAGGGTGAGAGGGGGTTTATGTAGGGTGAGAGGGGGTTGGTGAAAGGGGACGGAGGAAGCAGGGTGAGAGAGGGTTGGTGCAGGGTGAGAGGGTTTGTTGAAGGGGGTGGAGGATGCAGGGTGATAGTGGGTTGGTGCAGGGGGGCAAGGGATGCAGGATTAGAGATGGTTGGTGTAGGGTGAGAGGAAACAGGATGAGGGAAGACACAGGGTGGATTTGGGTTGGTGTAGGGTGAGGGAAGATGCAGGGTGAGAGGGGGCGGAGGACACAGGATGAGGGAAGACTCAGGGTGAGAGGGGGTTGCTGTAGGGTGAGAGGAGGTTGGTGAAAGGGGACGGAGGAAGCAGGGTGAGAGAGGGTTGTGGTGCAGGGTTAGAGGGTTTGTTGAAGGGGGGTGGAGGATGCAGGGTGAGAGTGGGTTGGTGCAGGGGGGCCAGGGATGCAGGATTTGAGATGGTTGGTGTAGGGTGAGAGGAAACAGGGTGAGGGAAGGCTCAGGGTGAGAGGGGGTTTATGTAGGGGTGAGAGGGGGTTGGTGAAAGGGGACGGAGGAAGCAGGGTGAGAGAGGGTTGGTGCAGGGTGAGAGGGTTTGTTGAAGGGGGTGGAGGATGCAGGGTGATAGTGGGTTGGTGCAGGGGAGGCAAGGGATGCAGGATTTGAGATGGTTGGTGTAGGGTGAGAGGAAACAGGGTGAGGGAAGGCTCAGGGTGAGAGGGGGTTGGTGAAGGGTGAGAGGGGGTTGGTGAAAGGGGACGAAGGAAGCAGGGTGAGAGAGGGTTGGTGAAGGGTGAGAGGGTTTGATGAAGGGGGTGGAGGATGCAGGTACAGAGGGTTGGTGCAGGGTGAGAGGACACAGGGTGAGGGAAGACACAGGGTGAGAGTGGGGTTGGTGTAGGGTGAGGTAAGACTCAGGGTGAGAGGGGGATGATGTAGGGTGAGAGGGGGTTGGTGAAAGGGGACGGAGGAAGCAGGGTGAGAGAGGGTTGGTGCAGGGTGAGAGGGTTTGTTGAAGGGGGGTGGAGGATGCAGGGTGAGAGTGGGTTGGTGCAGGGGGGCAAGGGATGCAGGATTTGAGATGGTTGGTGTAGGGTGAGAGGAAACAGGGTGAGGGAAGTCACACGGTGGGATTGGGTTGGTGTAGGGTGAGGGAAGATGCAGGGTGAGAGGGGGCGGAGGACACAGGATGAGGGAAGACTCAGGGTGAGAGGGAGTTTATGTAGGGTGAGAGGGGGTTGGTGAAAGGGGACGGAGAAAGCAGGGTGAGAGAGGGTTGGTGCAGGGTGAGAGGGTTTGTTGAAGGGGGTGGAGGATGCAGGGTGATAGTGGGTTGGTGCAGGGGGGGCAAGGGATGCAGGATTTGAGATGGTTGGTGTAGGGTGAGAGGAAACAGGGTGAGGGAAGACACAGGGTGAGAGTGGGGTTGGTGTAGGGTGAGGGAAGACTCAGGGTGAGAGGGGGTTGATGTAGGGTGAGAGGGGGTTGGTGAAAGGGGACGGAGGAAGCAGGGTGAGAGAGGGTTTGTTGAAGGGGGGTGGAGGATGCAGGGTGAGAGTGGGTTGGTGCAGGGGGGCAAGGGATGCAGGATTAGAGATGGTTGGTGTAGGGTGAGAGGAAACAGGGTGAGGGAAGACACAGGGTGAATTTGGGTTGGTGTAGGGTGAGGGAAGATGCAGGGTGAGAGGGGGCGGAGGACACAGGATGAGGGAAGACTCAGGGTGAGAGGGGGTTGCTGTAGGGTGAGAGGAGGTTGGTGAAAGGGGACGGAGGAAGCAGGGTGAGAGAGGGTTGTGGTGCAGGGTTAGAGGGTTTGTTGAAGGGGGGTGGAGGATGCAGGGTGAGAGTGGGTTGGTGCAGGGGGGCCAGGGATGCAGGATTTGAGATGGTTGGTGTAGGGTGAGAGGAAACAGGGTGAGGGAAGTCACACGGTGGGATTGGGTTGGTGTAGGGTGAGGGAAGATGCAGGGTGAGAGGGGGCGGAGGACACAGGATGAGGGAAGACTCAGGGTGAGAGGGGGTTTATGTAGGGTGAGAGGGGGTTGGTGAAAGGGGACGGAGGAAGCAGGGTGAGAGAGGGTTGGTGCAGGGTGAGAGGGTTTGTTGAAGGGGGTGGAGGATGCAGGGTGATAGTGGGTTGGTGCAGGGGGGGCAAGGGATGCAGGATTTGAGATGGTTGGTGTAGGGTGAGAGGAAACAGGGTGAGGGAAGGCTCAGGGTGAGAGGGGGTTAGTGAAGGGTGAGAGGGGGTTGGTGAAAGGGGACGGAGGAAGCAGGGTGAGAGAGGGTTGGTGAAGGGTGAGAGGGTTTGATGAAGGGGGGTGGAGGATGCAGGTGCAGGGGGGCGTGGATTCAGGGGTACAGAGGGTTGGTGCAGGTTGAGAGGACACAGGGTGAGGGAAGACACAGGGTGAGAGTGGGGTTGGTGTAGGGTGAGGGAAGACTCAGGGTGAGAGGGGGTTGATGTAGGGTGAGAGGGGGTTGGTGAAAGGGGACGGAGGAAGCAGGGTGAGAGGGTTTGTTGAAGGGGGGTGGAGGATGCAGGGTGAGAGTGGGTTGGTGCAGGGGGGCAAGGGATGCAGGATTAGAGATGGTTGGTGTAGGGTGAGAGGAAACAGGGTGAGGGAAGACACAGGGTGGATTTGGGTTGGTGTAGGGTGAGGGAAGATGCAGGGTGAGAGGGGGCGGAGGACACAGGATGAGGGAAGACTCAGGGTGAGAGGGGGTTGCTGTAGGGTGAGAGGAGGTTGGTGAAAGGGGACGGAGGAAGCAGGGTGAGAGAGGGTTGTGGTGCAGGGTTAGAGGGTTTGTTGAAGGGGGGTGGAGGATGCAGGGTGAGAGTGGGTTGGTGCAGGGGGGCCAGGGATGCAGGATTTGAGATGGTTGGTGTAGGGTGAGAGGAAACAGGGTGAGGGAAGGCTCAGGGTGAGAGGGGGTTTATGTAGGGGTGAGAGGGGGTTGGTGAAAGGGGACGGAGGAAGCAGGGTGAGAGAGGGTTGGTGCAGGGTGAGAGGGTTTGTTGAAGGGGGTGGAGGATGCAGGGTGATAGTGGGTTGGTGCAGGGGGGGCAAGGGATGCAGGATTTGAGATGGTTGGTGTAGGGTGAGAGGAAACAGGGTGAGGGAAGACACAGGGTGGGATTGGGTGGGTGTAGGGTGAGGAAAGACTCAGGGTGAGAGGGGGTTGGTGAAGGGTGAGAGGGGGTTGGTGAAAGGGGACGGAGGAAGCAGGGTGAGAGAGGGTTGGTGAAGGGTGAGAGGGTTTGATGAAGGGGGTGGAGGATGCAGGTACAGAGGGTTGGTGCAGGGTGAGAGGACACAGGGTGAGGGAAGACACAGGGTGAGAGTGGGGTTGGTGTAGGGTGAGGGAAGACTCAGGGTGAGAGGGGGATGATGTAGGGTGAGAGGGGGTTGGTGAAAGGGGACGGAGGAAGCAGGGTGAGAGAGGGTTGGTGCAGGGTGAGAGGGTTTGTTGAAGGGGGGTGGAGGATGCAGGGTGAGAGTGGGTTGGTGCAGGGGGGGCAAGGGATGCAGGATTTGAGATGGTTGGTGTAGGGTGAGAGGAAACAGGGTGAGGGAAGGCTCAGGGTGAGAGGGGGTTGGTGAAGGGTGAGAGGGGGTTGGTGAAAGGGGACGAAGGAAGCAGGGTGAGAGAGGGTTGGTGAAGGGTGAGAGGGTTTGATGAAGGGGGTGGAGGATGCAGGTACAGAGGGTTGGTGCAGGGTGAGAGGACACAGGGTGAGGGAAGACACAGGGTGAGAGTGGGGTTGGTGTAGGGTGAGGTAAGACTCAGGGTGAGAGGGGGATGATGTAGGGTGAGAGGGGGTTGGTGAAAGGGGACGGAGGAAGCAGGGTGAGAGAGGGTTGGTGCAGGGTGAGAGGGTTTGTTGAAGGGGGGTGGAGGATGCAGGGTGAGAGTGGGTTGGTGCAGGGGGGCAAGGGATGCAGGATTTGAGATGGTTGGTGTAGGGTGAGAGGAAACAGGGTGAGGGAAGTCACACGGTGGGATTGGGTTGGTGTAGGGTGAGGGAAGATGCAGGGTGAGAGGGGGCGGAGGACACAGGATGAGGGAAGACTCAGGGTGAGAGGGAGTTTATGTAGGGTGAGAGGGGGTTGGTGAAAGGGGACGGAGAAAGCAGGGTGAGAGAGGGTTGGTGCAGGGTGAGAGGGTTTGTTGAAGGGGGTGGAGGATGCAGGGTGATAGTGGGTTGGTGCAGGGGGGGCAAGGGATGCAGGATTTGAGATGGTTGGTGTAGGGTGAGAGGAAACAGGGTGAGGGAAGACACAGGGTGAGAGTGGGGTTGGTGTAGGGTGAGGGAAGACTCAGGGTGAGAGGGGGTTGATGTAGGGTGAGAGGGGGTTGGTGAAAGGGGACGGAGGAAGCAGGGTGAGAGAGGGTTTGTTGAAGGGGGGTGGAGGATGCAGGGTGAGAGTGGGTTGGTGCAGGGGGGCAAGGGATGCAGGATTAGAGATGGTTGGTGTAGGGTGAGAGGAAACAGGGTGAGGGAAGACACAGGGTGGATTTGGGTTGGTGTAGGGTGAGGGAAGATGCAGGGTGAGAGGGGGCGGAGGACACAGGATGAGGGAAGACTCAGGGTGAGAGGGGGTTGCTGTAGGGTGAGAGGAGGTTGGTGAAAGGGGACGGAGGAAGCAGGGTGAGAGAGGGTTGTGGTGCAGGGTTAGAGGGTTTGTTGAAGGGGGGTGGAGGATGCAGGGTGAGAGTGGGTTGGTGCAGGGGGGCCAGGGATGCAGGATTTGAGATGGTTGGTGTAGGGTGAGAGGAAACAGTGTGAGGGAAGTCACACGGTGGGATTGGGTTGGTGTAGGGTGAGGGAAGATGCAGGGTGAGAGGGGGCGGAGGACACAGGATGAGGGAAGACTCAGGGTGAGAGGGGGTTTATGTAGGGTGAGAGGGGGTTGGTGAAAGGGGACGGAGGAAGCAGGGTGAGAGAGGGTTGGTGCAGGGTGAGAGGGTTTGTTGAAGGGGGTGGAGGATGCAGGGTGATAGTGGGTTGGTGCAGGGGGGGCAAGGGATGCAGGATTTGAGATGGTTGGTGTAGGGTGAGAGGAAACAGGGTGAGGGAAGGCTCAGGGTGAGAGGGGGTTAGTGAAGGGTGAGAGGGGGTTGGTGAAAGGGGACGGAGGAAGCAGGGTGAGAGAGGGTTGGTGAAGGGTGAGAGGGTTTGATGAAGGGGGGTGGAGGATGCAGGTGCAGGGGGGCGTGGATTCAGGGGTACAGAGGGTTGGTGCAGGTTGAGAGGACACAGGGTGAGGGAAGACACAGGGTGAGAGTGGGGTTGGTGTAGGGTGAGGGAAGACTCAGGGTGAGAGGGGGTTGATGTAGGGTGAGAGGGGGTTGGTGAAAGGGGACGGAGGAAGCAGGGTGAGAGGGTTTGTTGAAGGGGGGTGGAGGATGCAGGGTGAGAGTGGGTTGGTGCAGGGGGGCAAGGGATGCAGGATTAGAGATGGTTGGTGTAGGGTGAGAGGAAACAGGGTGAGGGAAGACACAGGGTGGATTTGGGTTGGTGTAGGGTGAGGGAAGATGCAGGGTGAGAGGGGGCGGAGGACACAGGATGAGGGAAGACTAAGGGTGAGAGGGGGTTGCTGTAGGGTGAGAGGAGGTTGGTGAAAGGGGACGGAGGAAGCAGGGTGAGAGAGGGTTGTGGTGCAGGGTTAGAGGGTTTGTTGAAGGGGGGTGGAGGATGCAGGGTGAGAGTGGGTTGGTGCAGGGGGGCCAGGGATGCAGGATTTGAGATGGTTGGTGTAGGGTGAGAGGAAACAGGGTGAGGGAAGGCTCAGGGTGAGAGGGGGTTTATGTAGGGGTGAGAGGGGGTTGGTGAAAGGGGACGGAGGAAGCAGGGTGAGAGAGGGTTGGTGCAGGGTGAGAGGGTTTGTTGAAGGGGGTGGAGGATGCAGGGTGATAGTGGGTTGGTGCAGGGGGGGCAAGGGATGCAGGATTTGAGATGGTTGGTGTAGGGTGAGAGGAAACAGGGTGAGGGAAGACACAGGGTGGGATTGGGTGGGTGTAGGGTGAGGGAAGACTCAGGGTGAGAGGGGTTGGTGAAGGGTGAGAGGGGGTTGGTGAAAGGGGACGGAGGAAGCAGGGTGAGAGAGGGTTGGTGAAGGGTGAGAGGGTTTGATGAAGGGGGTGGAGGATGCAGGTACAGAGGGTTGGTGCAGGGTGAGAGGACACAGGGTGAGGGAAGACACAGGGTGAGAGTGGGGTTGGTGTAGGGTGAGGGAAGACTCAGGGTGAGAGGGGGATGATGTAGGGTGAGAGGGGGTTGGTGAAAGGGGACGGAGGAAGCAGGGTGAGAGAGGGTTGGTGCAGGGTGAGAGGGTTTGTTGAAGGGGGGTGGAGGATGCAGGGTGAGAGTGGGTTGGTGCAGGGGGGCAAGGGATGCAGGATTTGAGATGGTTGGTGTAGGGTGAGAGGAAACAGGGTGAGGGAAGTCACACGGTGGGATTGGGTTGGTGTAGGGTGAAAGAAGATGCAGGGTGAGAGGGGGCGGAGGACACAGGATGAGGGAAGACTCAGGGTGAGAGGGGGTTTATGTAGGGTGAGAGGGGGTTGGTGAAAGGGGACGGAGGAATCAGGGTGAGAGAGGGTTGGTGCAGGGTGAGAGGGTTTGTTGAAGGGGGTGGAGGATGCAGGGTGATAGTGGGTTGGTGCAGGGGGGGCAAGGGATGCAGGATTTGAGATGGTTGGTGTAGGGTGAGAGGAAACAGGGTGAGGGAAGGCTCAGGGTGAGAGGGGGTTGGTGAAGGGTGAGAGGGGGTTGGTGAAAGGGGACGGAGGAAGCAGGGTGAGAGAGGGTTGGTGAAGGGTGAGAGGGTTTGATGAAGGGGGTGGAGGATGCAGGTGCAGGGGGGCGTGGGACTCAGGGGTACAGAGGGTTGGTGCAGGGTGAGAGGACACAGGGTGAGGGAAGACACAGGGTGAGAGTGGGGTTGGTGTAGGGTGAGGGAAGACTCAGGGTGAGAGGGGGATGATGTAGGGTGAGAGGGGGTTGGTGAAAGGGGACGGAGGAAGCAGGGTGAGAGAGGGTTGGTGCAGGGTGAGAGGGTTTGTTGAAGGGGGGTGGAAGATGCAGGGTGAGAGTGGGTTGGTGCAGGGGGGCAAGGGATGCAGGATTTGAGATGGTTGGTGTAGGGTGAGAGGAAACAGGGTGAGGGAAGTCACACGGGGGGATTGGGTTGGTGTATGGTGAGGAAAGATGTAGGGTGAGAGGGGGCGGAGGACACAGGATGAGGGAAGACTCAGGGTGAGAGGGGGTTTATGTAGGGTGAGAGGGGGTTGGTGAAAGGGGACGGAGGAAGCAGGGTGAGAGAGGGTTGGTGCAGGGTGAGAGAGGGTTGGTGCAGGGTGAGAGGGTTTGTTAAAGGGGGTGGAGGATGCAGGGTGATAGTGGGTTGGTGCAGGGGGGGCAAGGGATGCAGGATTTGAGATGGTTGGTGTAGGGTGAGAGGAAACAGGGTGAGGGAAGGCTCAGGGTGAGAGGGGGTTGTTGAAGGGTGAGAGGGGGTTGGTGAAAGGGGACGGAGGAAGCAGGGTGAGAGAGGGTTGGTGAACGGTGAGAGGGTTTGATGAATGGGGGTGGAGGATGCAGGTGCAGGGGGGCGTGGATTCAGGGGTACAGAGGGTTGGTGCAGGTTGAGAGGACACAGGGTGTGGGAAGACACAGGGTGGGATTGGGTTGGTGTAGGGTGAGGGAAGATGCAGGGTGAGAGGGGGCGGAGGACACAGGATGAGGGAAGACTCAGGGTGAGAGGGGGTTTATGTAGGGTGAGAGGGGGTTGGTGAAAGGGGACGGAGGAAGCAGGGTGAGAGAGGGTTGGTGCAGGGTGAGAGGGTTTGTTGAAGGGGGTGGAGGATGCAGGGTGATAGTGGGTTGGTGCAGGGGGCAAGGGATGCAGGATTAGAGATGGTTGGTGTAGGGTGAGAGGAAACAGGATGAGGGAAGACACAGGGTGGATTTGGGTTGGTGTAGGGTGAGGAAAGATGCAGGGTGAGAGGGGGCGGAGGACACAGGATGAGGGAAGACTCAGGGTGAGAGGGGGTTGCTGTAGGGTGAGAGGAGGTTGGTGAAAGGGGACGGAGGAAGCAGGGTGAGAGAGGGTTGTGGTGCAGGGTTAGAGGGTTTGTTGAAGGGGGGTGGAGGATGCAGGGTGAGAGTGGGTTGGTGCAGGGGGGCCAGGGATGCAGGATTTGAGATGGTTGGTGTAGGGTGAGAGGAAACAGGGTGAGGGAAGGCTCAGGGTGAGAGGGGGTTTATGTAGGGGTGAGAGGGGGTTGGTGAAAGGGGACGGAGGAAGCAGGGTGAGAGAGGGTTGGTGCAGGGTGAGAGGGTTTGTTGAAGGGGGTGGAGGATGCAGGGTGATAGTGGGTTGGTGCAGGGGGGGCAAGGGATGCAGGATTTGAGATGGTTGGTGTAGGGTGAGAGGAAACAGGGTGAGGGAAGGCTCAGGGTGAGAGGGGGTTGGTGAAGGGTGAGAGGGGGTTGGTGAAAGGGGACGAAGGAAGCAGGGTGAGAGAGGGTTGGTGAAGGGTGAGAGGGTTTGATGAAGGGGGTGGAGGATGCAGGTACAGAGGGTTGGTGCAGGGTGAGAGGACACAGGGTGAGGGAAGACACAGGGTGAGAGTGGGGTTGGTGTAGGGTGAGGTAAGACTCAGGGTGAGAGTGGGATGATGTAGGGTGAGAGGGGGTTGGTGAAAGGGGACGGAGGAAGCAGGGTGAGAGAGGGTTGGTGCAGGGTGAGAGGGTTTGTTGAAGGGGGGTGGAGGATGCAGGGTGAGAGTGGGTTGGTGCAGGGGGGCAAGGGATGCAGGATTTGAGGTGGTTGGTGTAGGGTGAGAGGAAACAGGGTGAGGGAAGTCACACGGTGGGATTGGGTTGGTGTAGGGTGAGGGAAGATGCAGGGTGAGAGGGGGCGGAGGACACAGGATGAGGGAAGACTCAGGGTGAGAGGGAGTTTATGTAGGGTGAGAGGGGGTTGGTGAAAGGGGACGGAGAAAGCAGGGTGAGAGAGGGTTGGTGCAGGGTGAGAGGGTTTGTTGAAGGGGGTGGAGGATGCAGGGTGATAGTGGGTTGGTGCAGGGGGGGCAAGGGATGCAGGATTTGAGATGGTTGGTGTAGGGTGAGAGGAAACAGGGTGAGGGAAGACACAGGGTGAGAGTGGGGTTGGTGTAGGGTGAGGGAAGACTCAGGGTGAGAGGGGGTTGATGTAGGGTGAGAGGGGGTTGGTGAAAGGGGACGGAGGAAGCAGGGTGAGAGAGGGTTTGTTGAAGGGGGGTGGAGGATGCAGGGTGAGAGTGGGTTGGTGCAGGGGGGCAAGGGATGCAGGATTAGAGATGGTTGGTGTAGAGTGAGAGGAAACAGGGTGAGGGAAGACACAGGGTGGATTTGGGTTGGTGTAGGGTGAGGGAAGATGCAGGGTGAGAGGGGGCGGAGGACACAGGATGAGGGAAGACTCAGGGTGAGAGGGGGTTGCTGTAGGGTGAGAGGAGGTTGGTGAAAGGGGACGGAGGAAGCAGGGTGAGAGAGGGTTGTGGTGCAGGGTTAGAGGGTTTGTTGAAGGGGGTGGAGGATGCAGGGTGAGAGTGGGTTGGTGCAGGGGGGCCAGGGATGCAGGATTTGAGATGGTTGGTGTAGGGTGAGAGGAAACAGGGTGAGGGAAGGCTCAGGGTGAGAGGGGGTTTATGTAGGGGTGAGAGGGGGTTGGTGAAAGGGGACGGAGGAAGCAGGGTGAGAGAGGGTTGGTGCAGGGTGA